>NC_092146.1:11867664-11945164 GCF_043159975.1 Macaca nemestrina | reverse complement strand
CTTAAAAAAATTAAAATGACTGTAGTTTTACATTAACACTAATGATAAAGGGATAGAATACATTATAACTTGGTTTAACAACTCTTTCAGCATTATTTATATTAAAATATGTTAATAAAATTTTATTTATCTAGAAAAAGGTTGATATGAATTTTCAGAGACCTACAAACCTTTGTATTTTACTTACATCTTTGACTTGACTATGAAAGTAAAGTCACAGAGTTTTATCAGTTAATCTGATATTTGTATTGTATTAGTCTGTTTTCATGCTAAAGACATATGCTACCTGGGTAATATATAAAAGAAATAGAGGTTTAATGGACTCATTAATCCTCAGAATCATGGCAGAAGGAAAAAAGGAGCAAGTCACACCTTACACAGATGGCAGCAGGCAAAGAGAGAGCTTCTGCAGGGAAACTCTGATGTTTCAAGTCATCAGATATGATGAGACTTACTCACTATTACAGGAACAGCACAAAAAACATCTGCCCCCATGATTCAATTACCCTCCCCCCATCTCATTCCTCACACCACATGTGAACATTCAAGTGGGATGGGGACACGGTCAAACCATATCATTCCAACCCTGGCCCCTCCCAAATCTCATGTCCTAATGTTTCAAAACCAGTCAGCTTTTCCAATAGTCCTGCAATGTCTTAACTCACTTCAGCATTAACTCATTAGTCAAAGTCCAATATCTCATCTGAGACAAGACAAGTTCTTTCTCCCTATGAGCCTGTAAAATTTATAACAAGTTGGTTACTTTTTAGATACAATAGGATACAGACATTGGGAAAATACAGCCATTCCAAATGTGGGAAACTGACCAGAAGAAAGGGGATACAGGCCCCAGGCAAGTCTAAAATCCAATGAGGCAGTACAATCTTAAAACTTCAGAATGATTTTTAAGAGCTGGGTTTCCATGTGCAGCTCCACCCATGAGGCTTTGCAGGGTACAGGCTTCCTCCCAACTGCTTTCGTCACCTGGCATTGAGTATCTGTGGCTTTTCAAGGCACAAAATTCAAGTTGTCAATGTATCTACCATTCTGGGGTCTGGAAGATGAAGGCCCTCTTTTAACAGCTCTACAGGCATCGTCTGTGTTGCTATCTGTCTTTTCAATGGTTAAAATACTTGCTGAGACCAGCTCAGTTGGGGAGACCCTAACCCAGTGGTGCTAGAGGAATTAAAGACACACACAGAAAAATACAGAGGTGTGAAATGGGAAATCAGGGGTCTCACTACCTTCAGAGCTGAGAGCCCCAAACAGAGATTGACCCACTTGTTTATTAACAGCAAGCCAGCCGTTAGCATTGTGTCTATAGATATTAAATTAACGAAAAGGGCCAAATTAAAGGAATAGATTGGTGTAGTTAACTGCAGCAGGAGCACATCCTTAAGGCACAGATCATGCATGCTATTGTTTGTGGCTAAAGAATGCCTTTAAGTGGTTTTTCACCCTGGGCGGGCCAGGTGTTCCTAGCCCTCAATCCCATAAACCCACAACCTTCCAGCATGGACGTTATGGCCATCATGAACATGTCACAGTGCTGCAGATTTTGTTTATGGCCAGTTTTGGGGCCAGTTTATGGCCAGATTTTGGGGGGCTTTTTCCCATCATGTCCCTCTTCTTTGATTTGCAAATTGATAAAACCAAAGGCAGCTTTGTAGCAGTGATCTACTTCTTGCAGGAGTCAGGATCCACATCTGCAGACTATACAAAGACAGCACAGATTAAAGGCACAATCATCATTGAAATCACAGAGCTCCCAAGTGTTTTTATCCATTTTAATGGGTTACTAGCTGCTAATCTGTCTGAAGTTCCTTTAAGCACTCCAGTTCCTGGCATTAAGGTCAGGTGTGCCTGGGATGCTTTAAATATTTGTTCTTTTAATTTTCCTATATCCAAAAACAAGTTTGTAGAGGGTCCTTCTAGATGCTTTTTTATTCTTTCCCAAATTTTGATATTATTATTAATAGCTTTACTATTAATAATACTTACTATTAATACTTGATGTTACTATTAGTAGTTTCCACAAATCCTTGTGTTTAGTTCCCACAGTGGGCCATATCATTTGAGGTTGAAGTGTCACTATACTGCCATGGCTCCAGATAATAGGAACTTTTGCAGTACTTCTTAACATTTCTACCATCTGATAATTTTGTTCAGACCAGCTGAACATAGTGTCACCATGGCATGTAGACTGAGAGGTGCAATTCAAACTAAACATCCCCTCAGGGGACCAATCAATAATGATTCCATAGGAATCGTTATGCAGCACCTCTGCCTGTACTGCAAAGCAAACTTCCTAAACAAGTACGTTCATTATTTCCTGCCAGGTCCTATTTTGTTTACCAATAGGTTTTTGAGGGTGGTATGCCTCAATTATAGGAGCAGACTTATTATGGTAAATACTGAGATCAGATAGCATTTGTAACTGTGTCATAGAGTGATTTACATCCAAGCATTATTACCAGCCAAGATTGATAAATATTCCCAAGAAGTATAATTGTTCTCTGTGTCAGCCCTTGAAGAAGGAATACTCATGGCAGTGGTGATAAGTGCTATCATAGCTACCATTAAATTACTCAATGTGACTGGCTATCACACTTTCCTCTGGTTTTCTTCTGCCATCTGTGACAGCTTCTTGATCTGTCCCCAGGTGGGTGATTGTGTTTGAAGGGAGTTGCTCGTGAGAGTTGGGGTCCTCCTCAGCATGAATCTTGACATGGTTGCCAATAAGGGGTCCTGGGGATGCTCCTGGAGTCTCTTCCTTAGCATCTGGCTTATGATAAGGTTTTAGGTGTCTTCACGGTACACAAATCAGCTGTTGATTTTGGCCTGGAGAAACACAAGCATAACCTCTACCCCAAGTTATTATTTTACAGATTTCCTAATGTTTTATTATTGAATCTATCCACCAAATCAGTTGTTCTGCTTCTGTCTTTGCAGCTGGTTTCTGTATGCTGTTCAGTTGCTGATAAAGTCTGGCCTTTGGGCAGGTTAAAAAATTTAAAATTAATAATGCTAGATTCAGTTCTATCTGTGGGGTTCCATATTTGCTGTCTCTCCCTTTCTGCTTCTGCAACTGCTATTTTAGGGAGAGATTCATTCTTTCCACTACGGATTGTCCTTGAGAATTGTATACCACTAATGTATGTAATATTCCACATACAGAAAATGTAGCTAGAGCTTGGCTAGTATACCATGGGGCATTATCTCTTTTAATAGAAGATGGAATGCCTATCACCACAAAACACTGCAAAAGATGACATTTAACAAAGGCAGAAGACTCTCCTGTTTTGCATGTAGCCCAGACAAAGTGAGAAAAGGTGTCCACACATACATGTACATAACCTAGTCTCCTAAACGAGGGAATATGTGTGACATCCATTTGTCAAAGAGAGTTAGGTTCCAATCTTTGAGAATTAACTTCTCCTGTAAAAGGAGAAATGTACCATTTGGCAAGTTGGGCATCACTGGATAATAGCTTTAGCTTCTTTCCAGGTGATGCTATATTTACATTTGAGACCAGAGGCATTAACATGGGTTAAATTGTGAAAGTGTCTAGCATTAGATATTGCATTAGCAACTAGGCGATCAGCCATTTGATTCCCTTCAGTCAAAGATCCTAGAAGAGGTGTACGAGTCCTAATGTGAGTGATATAAAAAGGGTGCATTCTACTTCTAACTGCTATTTGCAATTGGGTAAATAGAGTCATCAGTTGTTCATCTGTATGAAATCATAACTGAGCATTTTCAATTAACTGTGTGGAATGAACTATGTATGAATAATCAGAAATCACATTAATAGGCATATCAAAAGCAGTCAATACCTCAATTACAGCACCCAGCTCCCCTTTTTGAGCTGAAGTATAGGGCATCCGGAAAACTTTACTTTTTGAGTCAGAATAAGAAGCTTCACCTTTACTAGACCCATCAGCAAAACAATGAAAACACTTAGCTGGTTACAGGTTGTTTACCACAGGAATTGTAAATGCAAACTGTTCACAGTCTTGCTCAGCAAAGGGGATAGTAAAGAAACAATACTTTAAAACTATGACAATTAAAAGCTGGTTTTTTGGAATTATAGTAGGATAAGGCAATTCTGGCTGTAGTGCTCCCATACATTGTGTAACTGAATTGATGGCTCTTTGGTCAGTTAACATTCTCCATTTACCTTATTTTTTTCTTAATTATGAAAACTGGAGAATTCCAAGGGGAAAATGTTGGAGTTATGTGTCCAATGTCTAATTGTTCAGTAACTAATTTCTCTAAAGCCTTCAGGTTCTCTTTACTTAGTGGCCATTGTTCTATCTAAATGGGCTTATCTGTTAACCATTTTAAAGGTATAGGTTCTGGAGGCTTAACGATGGCCACTATCAAAAATGATATCCTAATCTTTGGTGGGAACTTTGTCTTTCTGCTTAAAGTGGTTCTTACAAACCTTGCAAAATTTTTTTTAGTGCCATACCAGGGACATACCCCATTTCATGCATTGTTTGTTGACTTTAAGGGCTATGTAACTGTTCTGGAATTAGAACTTTTGCTTCCCATTGTTGTAATAAATCTCTTCCCCATAAATTTATAGGTATAGAAGTTGTAATTAGTTGACTAGTCCCAGGTTGTCCATTGGGCCCTTCACAATGCAAAATGTAACTACTTTGGTATACTTCAGGGGTTTTACCAACTCCACCTATGCTAAATTGAGCAGGTTGAATCGGCTACATGGATGGCCAGTGCCATAGAGAAATGATTGGTATGTCCACTCCTGTATCTACCCAACCTTTAAATTTGTTTCCCTGAATAGTTATTTCACAGGTAGTACATTTATCAGTAATTTGATTTACCCAGCAAGTTGCTTTGCCATGTTAATTTGTGCTTCCAAATCCTCCTGTTCATTTAGTTTTACTTTTTCCCATTCCCACATACGGCACAATCAGTAGGTGTGCTATGCGGTCTCCTGGCTTTGCTTTCCAGAGAGCAGAAGTAGATATAACAATTTGCATTTCCCCATTGTAATCTGAATCAATGACCCTTTATGTATTTGCACAGTTTTTAAACTTAAACTAGACTTTCCTAAAAGTAATCCTATCATCCCTGCTGGCAAGGGTTCACAGACTCCTGTTGGGACCTTTTGCAGGGCTTCCCCAGGCGGAAGCCTCATAGCTTTTGTGCACCATAAATCTACTGTGGCACTACCAACTGTGGTGGGGGACAAACATTGTACAGGGGTGAGGGAATGGCCAGAGCTGGAAATGCCCCAGTTTAGATTGGGGCCCAGGACAGGCCCCTTCATGGCATTTCCCAAAATTGAGTTCCCTTTTTTATGAAATTTAGAGTGACACTGATTAGCCCAATGTTTTCCTTTTCTACATTTTGGACATATTTCAAGCTGAGCAGTTTTCTTTTTTCCCCTATCTGGCAGCCTGACTCACTGATTTTTTTTTTTTACATTCCTTTTTAGTATGACCATGCTTCCCACAGTTAAAACAAGCTCCAGGAAATGGATTATTTCCTTTATCCACTCTCAGTCCTGCCATTGTCCATGCTAACAAGGTAGCTTTATGCAGAATACCTCTGATACCATCACATGCCTTGATATAAGAAACTAAATAGGCTTGCCCTCTATTAGGTTGCAGAGAAGCCCGGCAATCAGGATTAGCATTGTGGAAGTCTAATAACTGCAACCATTTATCCTGAGCAGTCGAATCTGCAATCATCTTTTTAAGAGACTCCTGTAACCGAGCTATAAAATCCACATATGGTTCTCTTGGTCCCTGTTTTATAACACTAAAGGAAGGAGTATTGTTCTCCACCTGAAGTGATTTTTCCTAAGCTCTAATGCACACTCTGCTAAGCTGTTCTATGGCCTCATCCTGCATGACCACTTGTGCATCTAAACCAGCCTAGCCATCAACCCCCAAAAGTCAGTCTGCAGTTATATTAATATGAGGTTGGGCTGGGCATTGTGAGCAGTCTGAATGGAAGCTTAATCTGCCCATCAAGTTTTAAATTGTAAGAACAGAGGAGGAGTTAGACAAGCTTGAGTAAGAGTGTCCCAGTCAGTAGGTATCATCTGACTGGAAGCAGCAACATTCTTTAACAGTCCCATCACAAAAGGAGAACCTGGTCAATACTCATTTACAGCTTGTTTAAATTCTTTGAGTAGTTTAAAAGGAAAAGGTTCAAATGTAGCTGTAATATTTCCCTGTTGATCTGGGGGGTGTATTCCAACAGGGAACTCCCAAGCCTCTAAATCACCCTCTTGTCTAGTTTGCTGGATTCCTGCCTGAATAGAACTAAGAGCAGTTGCTTGAGGCACTGCTTGAACAGTCACTGGGGCAACTACTTTTCACCCAGTGTCCTCCAGAAAAGAATGATCTGAAACGTCTTTTTCTTCAAAATAATAATGAGGGGGTACAGAAGGGTAAGGATGGACTTCTCCCTCATTTTCCACTTTAGGTTTAGCTGGGAAATAAACATGCTCTGTAACCTCTTCTATTACTTCATTATACTCTTCTTTCTCCTCATTATCAGCATGAAAATGTTCCAAGGTGGAACGAACCACACCCCACACTTGTCCCATTGTTACCCTGATGCTTCTGAACGCCCCTTCTTGCTCACCATGGGGATTGCTTTAAGATACTCTGGTGTCCTCCAGCTCAGTTCTCCATTCCAACCATCACTCTGGTGACCCTTCAACCTTGATTAGAGCCCCCACAATGAATGCCACTTGCTGAGACCACCACAGGTGGGGAGACTCTAACCCAGCAGCGCTAGAGGAATTAAAGATATACACACAGAAATACAGAGGTGTGAAGTGGGAAATCAGGGGTCTCACAGCATTCAGAGTTGAGAGCCTCCAACAGAGGTTCATCCATGTATTTATTAACAGCAAACCAGTCATTAGCATTGCTTTTATAGATATTAAATAAACTAACAGTATACCTTATGGGAAACAAAGGGATGGGCTGAATTAAAGGAATAGGTTGGGCTATTTAACTGCAGCAGGAGCATTTCCTTAAGGCACAGATCACTCATGCTATTGTTTGTGACTTAAGAATGCCTTTAAGTGGTTTTCTTCCCTGGGCAGGCCAGGTTTTCCTTGCCCTCATTCCTGTAAACCCACAACCTCCAGCATGGGCATTATGGCCATCATGAACATGCCACAGTGCTGCAGAGATTTTGTTTATGGCCAGTTTTGGGGCCAGTTTATGGCCAGATTTTTTGGAGTCCTGCTCTCAACAATATTGCTGCTGATGACAGGGATCAGGTATAACTGCTGCATCACAGAATTTATGTGATAAGTACACCACCCTCTTTCAGTCTCACAAATCTTTATCATTGGTGTCATCCAACAGGAGTAGGTATTCCCACTCAGGAAGTGCTTTACGAGCTGAGATAAGAAAAAATGCTTTCTCTGAAAGAGTTATATAAGATGGTATAATATTAAATTTTCATGTGTTAATCATGGACTTAGCCTTAATCATTACAACTTTACATATTATAAAACTTTTGGGCTTAAAATAAGTGTATTTAATTAATTGTCACCAGAACATAAATAAATAAAACAGAGTTTTCTCACTTTTAATTGAGCACTTCATATACTTATTGTTGTGACTCATAAAACTATATCCTTCACATAAATATCTGCTTTATTCTTCAGTAAATAGCAATAATTTCTTTGTCTTGTGTATTTAAAATCACTGTGTGATTTTAAATGCATACATCTTAAACAAAAACATTTTATAGCATTACCTTTGACTCCTTGTTATTCTAAAGTTTCAGTATTTTTCACATATGATTAAAACAACTCACCGCATTAAGTTACCAAAACCAACTATAGGGGAGCATTAAATAGATTTTTTTTAAAAAAATTATACTCTCAAGCTAAAATTGCTTTGATTATATACCTCATGGCTACAGAATGTTGAAATAGTTGACCAAAAAAACCCATGAGTAAATTTTAACTAAATTAGAAAATAGAATTTCAGACAAAACTATTATTAATGAACAAAAGCAGCTTTATAGTTTAAAATATTGATTAGCTATTATTTTGTCTATGTAATATGTTACAGCCAAATAGTCTACTATCTTTTTAAGATTTTTTTTTTACACAGCCAATAGCTGATGCTACAAGTAGCTCAAAACCAGAATTTATGGTAGTTGACGAGCTACAGACTGGAACAGCTGACTCGTCTGGCAGTTGTTTATTTCTTTGATAATGCAGGTGAACTTTTTATGCAGGGAAGATGAAACTATCAATTAATTTCTAGTAAGTCACAACAAATAATCACAGTATTATTAATAGAAAATATAGGTAAAAAAAGTCTTTTCAAAGAAAATATTATGAAGTTTATTTGACATATTTAAACATCTCATTGTATCTTGAAACAATTTTGAATTTTCTTACATGGGCAAATCCTTAAAAAAAAACCGAAGTAAAATCAATAAATGTAATTCATTTCCAAAATTATATTTTTAAAGAAATTTCTAAAACATGAGAACTTTACCCAAAAGAAAAATAACATTCTAAATTAACAGCTCTTTTAATTACATAAAAATGGAAATAAATTCATTTACAATATAAAAAGAAGGCATTAAAGTTTTATTTTTGTGAATTATGAGATATATAAATAAACATAAAAATGTTATATAAAAATAAATTTTTGCCAGATGTGTATTTTTCTCAATTATAAATTCAATCAAGGACCAGGCATGGTGGTTCACATCTGTAATTCCAGCATATTCTGAGGATAAGGTAGGCAAATTACTTGAGGTCAGGAGTTAGATAAGAGTCTGTAGAATATGGTGAAATTCCATTAGCTATGGTGGTGCCCCTTGGTAATCTCAGCTAATCAAGAGGCTGAGGAAGATTAATCACTTGAAACTGTGAGTCAGGTGGTTGCAAAGTGCCAAGATTGCACCCTGCACTCCAGCCAAAGGAACAGTGTGAGATACCATTCTAAAAATAAAAGGGAAGAAATCCAATCACCAAAGAATTGTAATACACTATTTATTTACTTTTCAACGCAGTTTGTCAAAAACAGATTTGTAATTTTTTTTTAAAAAAGTCTTAAGGCTGGGCTTGGTGCCATGCACCAGTAATTCCTGCTAGTCAGGAGACTGAGGCAGGAGACTCAGTTGAACACAGGAGGCAGAAATTGCAGTAAGCCCAGATCACACCACTTCACTCCAGCAATAGAGAGAGATGCCATCTTTGAAAACATGGTGAAGTTACTATAACCTCTGTAAAAATAAATGCGTTCTTATTTTTATTTAATTTTATTTTATATTAAATTCCATGATACACATGTAGCTTTATTTCATAATTAACCACGTGCCATGGTTGTTGACTGCACATATCAACCCACAACATAGGTAGTAAGCTCTGCAAAATTTAGCTATTTACTCTGAAGCTCTTTTTTCCCCCCGGCAGACCCAAATGTGTGTTGTTTGTTGTTTCCTTCCCTGTGTCTATATGTCGTCAATATTCAGATCCCATGCGTGACTGTGAACATGCAGTGTTTGTGCGTGTGTGTGTTGTTTCTGTGTTAGTTTACTGAGGATGATAGCTTCCAGCTTCATCCATGTCCCTTCACAAGACACAATTTCATTCCTTTTTATGGCTGCATATAATTTCATTGTGTATATGTACCATTCTTTCTTTATTCAGGCTGCTATTAATAAGCATTTGGGTTAATTTCTTGTCTTTGTTACTGTGAATAGTTCTGTAATAAACATACACATGCCTGTATCCTTGTAATAGAATATCTTATTTTTGAAGGGTATATAACCAGTAATGTAATTGCTGAGTACAGTGGTATATCTTGTTCTAGATACTTGATGAATCAACACACACTTTTTCACAGTGTGTACTGATTTGCATTCTGAACAGCAATGTAAAAGCATTCCTATCATTGCACTGCCTCACTATCATCTGTTGTTTCTTGGCTTTTCAGTAATTATCATTTTGACTGGCCTCAGATGGTATCTCATGGCAGTTTAGATTTGCATTTCCCTCATAGTTCATGATGGTGAGCTTTTTGAGACAAAGACAAATAACTCTTCTGTTACCTAAATGTGGCCTCTTATATCAGCTCTTCAACATCCATTTAACGTGTGTTTTTAACACTATCCTGCAAAAAGGAAAAGTACTATAGGCTTAACTTACATGATAATGATAGAAAATGATAGGATGTTAGAATGGCAAAGAGTTAGAGAAAAGTGAGATCTCATGTAAAATTTGTGCAAAATTTTTAAAAGCAGGTTCTTATTTCTGCTTTAGAACTCTAGAATAGTAAATGTCATCAATTTTGTTTCCACAAGATACACACATATTTGGGTATTTCTACCATGGAAAAAAAATGTTACTGTTGCACTTAGTGGAAGAGGCCGGAAATGCTATTCATCATCTTACAATCTGGAGCAGAAGTTCCTCACAAAAAGAAATTACATGATTACAAAATGCCAAAATCCAGGAATCAGAAATTCTGTTCCATTAGTAAACTTTGTAATCTACCAGAAAAATGCCAATCTGAAATCCAATGCCATATGTGTTAGAAATATATTATCATAGAATATAAGAGTAAGACAGTGTAAGAGAGATCAGGTGACTCAATGCAAATGCCAATATTTCAAATTTGATTTCTAAAAAAAATTGAAATATAATAGTTTTCAAATAAGATTTAACAATATCAAATTGTGGCCAGGTGAAGTGGTTTATCTTTGTAATTCCAGCACTTTGGGAGGTGGAGGTGGGTGGATCATGATGTCAGGAGTTTAAGACCAGCCTGACCAAGATGATGAAAGCTCACCTCAACTAAAAATACAAAAATTAGCCAAGTGCAGTGGCAGATGCCTGTAATCCCAGCTACTTAGGAGGCTGAGGCAGGAGAATTACTTGAACCGAGGAGCCAAGATCACACCGCTGAACTCCAGCCTGGGTGAAAGAGTGAGTCTCTGGCACACACACAGTCTCAGATACACACACAGACATACACACACAACCTGTATGTATGTATGTATGTATGTATGTATGTATGTATGTATGTATCTATCTATCTATCTATCTATCTATCTATCTATCTATCTATCTATCTATCTATCTCATCTATCTATCATCTGTCATCTACCTATCTACACGTCAAATTGTAGGTCACTCAATTATCAACATTTCAAGATCCAATAGATGTAAGGCATTTAAACACAACTAGCTACACTTCTTTTGTCATGGAATTTTCGTGGAATCACCTTGCCAGATGGAAACCCCTGTGGCCAGTGGTGCCTTTTCCTCAGTTTTGCCCAGGCCCACTAAACTTGTTATACCCACTCTGCCTGAGATGCTGACCTCAGCTGGCATTATGGGCATGGATGTAACACCTGCCAAGGGCAAATGTGGCATAGAGTGGCAAGGGGTGTGTGAGCAAGTGTGGGCATCAGTCAGTACACACAGCCAGGCATGCCAGCTGCTGCAGGGCAGGAATTTTTAGGTGCCAACAGAAGTACCATCTCACTGAGAAGCTGCAGCTGGATCAGGCATGCTGCAATCAGCTTCCACTGCTTATACTAGGGAATGGAGTGGTGCCCAAAAGTTTGAAGATGCCAGAAACTTCAAAGCCCTAAAGAAGATGTCATAGCCCTGGCTTTGAGAGCACCTAAGTCTGTGAACCCTGAAGGGTCATAGCTCTCCCCTTATTTTTGTCTTCCACAATGTAATGAGCAAGGGATTTTTTTCTCAGTTTGTGTTACAATTTTTTCAGCTTCACCATTCAGCTGATCTCAAATAATTGTTCTGCATTCAGGAATAGTAAGGTAGATGGACAACTAGAGAGTGAGCAATGTAAAGAGAAGCTGTACTGAAACAGAGAACACAGAAAAGCCCCTCACTGGGTCGCTCTTCCACACAGGCCAGATGTCCTGATGAGTGTCCAGCTCTCAGGAGAGAGAGTGGGTAGCTCCTCTCTACAGGCAGGATGTCAGTGATTAGTGTCCAACTCTCAGCAAAGAGGAGACCCTGGAATAGGTAGCTTCTCCATCCAGCTGGTCATCTTACCAGGTTTTAAGCTCTGTGCAGAAAGAAGGCTCTGGAGTGGGTAAATCCTCTTCATATCTGGTGGTCCCACTATCTAAGCCTTCAGCTTAGAGGAGATCCTGGAGTAGGTAAGTTATCCCTCTATCTGGCTGTTCCATTATTTCCCCAGCTCTCAGCAAAGCCTGTGGTGGGCAGGTCCAGTGTACTGCTGAGAGTTCTGATGCCTCCTTAGCTCTCAGCAGACAGAATGCCCTTCAGTGGGTTGCTCCTTTCCACAGCTGGTAGTCTGTCAAGTCTTTGAGTCTGACTGAGTGCAGGAAATTTATGTCCTTCAAAGAAAATAAAGTGCTTGCTGATTGGATTATTGGGTAGCAATGGGTGCACTTAATAAAAGCACCATCATTTCCCATTATTGCCCATCAGCCTATGCCCCAGACTTCTGAATGTCACTGGCTTGAATGTGGAGCTTCAGCGGGGAGCAGCAAATTTATGCCCAGGAGACTGTGATGGTTAATACTGAGTGTCAACTTAACTGGATTGAGATATGCAGAGTATTAATTCTGGGTGTGTCTGAGTGAGTGTTGCCCAAAAGAGATTAACATTTTATTCAGGCAGCTGTGGAAAGCAGATTCAGCCTAATCTGGAGGGCACAATCTATTCAGCTTCCAGTAAATATAAAACAGGCAAAAAAAAGTGAAAATGTGAGATGGACTAGCCTCTTGCCTACATCTTTCTCCTGTGCCAGATGCTCTCTTCCCTCACATGGCAGACTCCAAGTTGTTCAATTTTGGTACTAAGATTGGCTCTCATTGATTCTCAGCTTGCTGATAGCCTATTGTGGGACATTGTGATCATGCAAGTTAGTACTTAATAAACTCTTCTATAGCTATTATTTCTGTCCCTGTGAAGAAATCTTATCTAATACAGACTTTGGTATAAGAAATGGTTCTAGAGGAACAGAATATTCAAAATAAAGTTCTTTCATTGGTTTTGGAGTTTCTGAAGTTGACTGTTTAATATAATTTGATGCAAAAATTATATAGACTCTAATTCTAATAATATGGAGAACACTGATAGTCCTTGGTGGAAACCATTTAGAGATTTATGCAAAATAAATGATTTTGGAATTCCTGACTCATGGATTGTGAGAGTTAAGGAGTTTAGTGACACTATATATAATACCTTTGACTATATATGGAGAACCAAGGAACACAGTGAAGCTACTTTGTAGATCCTAAGTTCAATGAGCAATATGATGAGAGAAATGGTGAATTCAGGGATTCTGTCTCCCACCTTCAGAAGCAGATACTGAGTCTCAATCCGCTAATATTGCCCTGAGTGAGAGTCTTATCACTTGTAGAGAAAGAGCTAAAATTGTGGAAAAACAGACACAGGTTGTTATCACGTGAGTGGCTGACCTGTAATAAAAGATGCAAGCACAAAATCACCAGGTATCTACTGTTTTATAGGAAGGGCATTGATTGACTTGCAATAAAAGATGCATGCACAGTCTCACAAGGTATTTACTATTATAGTAAGGACATTGATTGGAAAACAAAAGGACCCTGCAAATCGCCATAGGGATGTGTGGGAGAACCCTGATGAATCTGGTGATACTGAGTGTGTAAACTCTGATGGAATTTTTTTTTTTTTTTTTTTTGGCCAGAAAGAACAGTTTCCTCATCTCAAGAAAATGGCCACATCCCCTTTCTGACCCATACTTCTATCAGCCTTTCCAACTCTATCTGAAGAGATAAACTCTGCACTGGCTGAGGCAACAGTCATTGCCACCCCGAGGGAGTTTCCAGGCAAGATAATATTGATTCTCCTCAGAAGCCATCCCCACCACCTCTGTTTCTAGACCTATAACTAGATTAAAGTTCTGATGGGTTCTTGGAAGTGAGGTGGAGAGTATGACCCATGAAGTGGTGTGCTACACTCAATAAGAACTGTTAGAGTTATCTCGTTTATTTGAACAGCAATCTGGAGGACAGGCATGGGAATAAATATTAAGTGTATGGGATAATGGGGGAAGAGGGAACATGGAGTTGCATCAGACTGAATGTTTTGGATAGAGCCCACTAAGTATGGACTTTGCATTTAACGTGGCTGTGTGGGTAGTTAAAAACAAAAAACAAAAAACAAAAAAAAACCTCTAATAGTTGATTTGCTTGGTTAGCTGAAATAGGGATTTAAAAATGTCCCACTGTGAGTAAGCTGGAAATGTCTGGTCTCCTTTGGTTTAATGTAGAGAGAGAGGTCTGAAGGCTTAGGGAAATTGGGATGGTGGAGTTGATTCATCTCTTTAGACTTTACTCATCTCACTTTGGAGAGTCCAAAGGAGATAACCTTTATGAATGCCTTGTGAAATAGATTTGTGAGGGAAGCACTTGCATCTGTGAATAGCCCTGTAATTTCTCTTCTCTGTATGGTGGGAAACATAATCACTCAAACACAAAATTTAAATATGATGAGAAAAATTGGATCCCGAGGTGGCAGGACCAAGTGGCAGTACTCAGCCATCAAAGGCAAGGTGGATATAGCTAAGGGAAAGTGGCAATTGCAACAATGTGATTCCTATGGAACTCTGGCATTAACTAGTTAATTACGATGTTCTTGGAAGTAAAATTGAGAGAAAGCCTACTGCATTCATACTTAAGTAAACAAACAGATAACTTTTGGGTTAAATAAAAAAAAGATTATGTTTAATTACAAAAACAGAGAATTACAGTCCTCTCCCCAATGAGTTTCCAAACTAGAGCCAGTTTAACGACCAAGAACCCCTTGAAAGAAGGAGAGACCAATTTCCCTTGAGGAAAGAACCCACTACATTACAGACAATGTAATCATAGTCCTACAATTAAAGTAGGAGCTTATGGAGGTCAGGTAATTAATGAAGTTTTAGCTTAGGTTAGACTTACAGAGTGTCCTGTGGGTTCCAGGACTCATCCTGGAGTCATTTTCCCAGTGCTAGAATGCATAATTGGCATAGACATACTTAGCAGGTGACAGAACCCCACATTTGCTCCCTGATGTGTAGGGTGAGGGCTACTACACTGGAAAAGTTCAAATGGAAGCCAATACAGCTGCCGCTACGTAGAAAAATAGTAAATCAAAAACAGTATCACATACCTGAGGGGATTGCAAAGATTCGTGCATATCAAGAACTTCAAAATGCAGCAGTGGTAATTACCAGCACCTTCTCGTTCAACTCTTTCATTTGGACTGTGTAGAAGATAGATAGATCTTGGAGAATAACAATGGATTATCAAAATTTAACCAAGTTGTAACTCAAATTGCAGCTGCTGTACCAGGTGTAGTTTTATTGTTTGAGCAAATTAATACATTTCCTGGTACCTGGTATGCAGTCATTGATGTGGAAAATGTCTTTTTCTTTATTAATATATATAAGGTAGAAAAGAAAAAATTTGCCTTCAGCTGGACAGACCAGCAATATATATTTATTGTCCTACCTCAGAGGTGTATCAGCTCTCTGTCTTCATGTCAGAATCTTATTCAGAGAGACATTCATTGCTTTTCACTTCTCCAAGATATCACACTGGTCCATATCATTGAGGACATTATGCTGATTTGATCTGTGGGCAAGAAGTAGCAAGAACACTGGACTTATTGGTGATAAATTTTTGTACCAGAGAATGGGAAAAGAATCTGACTAAAATTCAGAGGCCTTCTATCTCAGTAATATTCTTAGGGGTCCAGTCTTATGGAACCTGTCAAAATATTCCTTCTAAGGTAAAGAATAAGTTGCTGCATTAGGCACCTTCTACAACTAAGAAAGAGGCACAGTACTCAGTAAGACAATCTGGATTTTGGATGCAACATATTTTTCATTTGGATGTGCCACTCTGGCCCATTTATTTCATAATCTGAAAGGCTACCAGTTTCCAGTGGCATCCAGAACTGGAGAAGACACTGCAACAGGTGCAGGCTGATGGGCAAGCTCCTCTGCCACTTGGGTCATATTAACCACATATCCCATGGTTCTTGATGTGTCAGTGGCAGACAGGAACGCTGTTTAAAACTCTTGCCAGTCTCCGACAGGTGAATCACACCACAGGCCTCTGGGATTTTGCAACAATGCCCTGCCATCTTCTGCAGATAAATATTCTGCTTTGGAGAGACAGCTGTTGGCCCATTATTGGGTTTTGGTGAAAACTGAACATTTGGCTACAAGTCATTTAGTCACCATGTAAGCTGAATTGTCTATCATGGACTGGTTGCTTTCTGATCCATCTAACTGTAAAGTAGGTTGTGCATAGCAGCATTTCATTATCAAATGGAAGTGGTATATATGTGACCAGGCTTGAGCAGGTCCTAAGGCAAAAGTAAGTTACATGAGAAAATGGCTCAAATGCCCATGGTCTCCACTCCTGCCACAACACCTTCTCTCCTCCAGCCTGAACCAATGGCCTCATGGGAAGTTCTTTATGATCACTTGAAAGGGGAACATAACACTGGGGCCTGGTTCACTGATGGTTCTGCACAATATGCAGCCACCACCCAAAAGTGGACAGCTGAAACACTACAGCTCTTTTCTAGGGCATCCCTGAAGGACAGCGGTGAAGATAAATCTGCCCAGTGGCAAAAACTTCAAGCAGAGAAACCTGGTTGTGCACTTTGCATTGAAGGAGAAATGGCCATATTTGTGATCATATACTGATTAATGGGCCATAGTCAATGGTTTTTCTGAATGTCTGGCACTTGGAAGAAGCATGATTAGAATATTTGTGACAAAAAAATTTGGGGAAAATGTATGTGGGCCACTCTGAAGATGGGCCACTCTGAGTAGTCAAAAACTGGGAATTTCTTGTATTCCATGTGAGTGCTCACCAACGAGTAACCTCAGCAGAGAAAGTGTTTAGTAATCAAGTGGATAGAATGACCCATTGTGTGGATACTGCTCTGACTCATGACCACGTTTCCAATGGGCCACGAACAAAGTGACCATGGTGGCAAGAATGGAGGATACACATGATGTCAGCAAGATGGACTTCCACTCAGCAAGACTGACCTGGCTATGGCCACTGCTGGGTGCCCAATTTGCCAGCAGCAGAGACCAACACTGAGTCCTTGGTATGGGACCATTTCTCAGAGTGGTCAGCCAGCTACGTGGTGGAAGTCTGAATATATTGGACCTCTTTTATCATGGAAAGGGCAGAGGTTTGTCCTCACTGGAATAAACACTTATATTTCTTATGGGTTTACCTATTTTCCAGGCAGTGCTTCTGCTAATACTACCATCAGTGGACTCACAAAATGCTTTGTTTATCAACACAGCATTTGACACAACATTTCCTCTGACCAAGGTACTCAATTTAAGGCTAAAAAAGCATGGCAGTGGACTTCCGCTCATTATATTCATTAGTCTTACAATGCTTTTTATCATCCTGAAGCAGCTGGATAAATAGAATGGTGAAACGGCCTTTTGAAATTACACTTACAATGCCAACTCTGAGATAATACTTTGAACGGCTATGGCAAAGTTCTCCAGAAGATCTATGTTCTGAATCAGCATCCAATATATGATATTGTTTCTCTCATAGCAAGAATTCATGGCTCCAAAAATCAAGCGATGTAAGTAGAAATGTCACCACTTACCATTACCCCTAGAGATCCACTAGCAATATTTTTGCTTTCTGTTTCCAAGACATTAAGTTCTGCCGGCCTAGAAGTCTTGGTTCCAGAGGGAGAAATGCTGCCACCAGACGACACAGCAATGATTCCATTAAACTAGAAGTTCAGATTGCCACCTGGACACTTTGGGCTTCTCCTACCTTTGAATCAACAGTCTAAGAAGGAAGTTACAGCGTTGACTGAGGTGACTGACCCAAACTATCAAAAGGAAATCAGTCTACTACTCTACAATTTAGGTAAGAAAGAATATTCATGGAATACAGAAGATACTTTAGGATCTGTCTTAGTATTACCACGACCTGTGATTAAGGTCAATAAAAAACTACAACAGCCCAATCCCGACAGGACTGCAAATAGTTCAGACCCTTCAGGAATTAAGGTTTGGGTCACAAACCAGGAAAAAAAATAATGACCTACTGAATTGCTTGCTAAAGACAAAGAAAACCCAGAATGGGTAGTAGAAGAAGCTAGTCATCCATACCAGCTGTAAACACATGACCAGCTGCAGAAATGAGGGCTTTAATTGTCTTAAGTATTTCCTCCTTCTTTTTCTAAAAATAAGTGTGTGCAATATACACATGTAGTGAGAAAATATCTTCATTTTTTTCTTTCTTTTTATTATGTGACATAAGATATATTAACTTCATATCAGCATTTAAATATAGGTGACTTTGCATAATAATGTTTGGGTTGGGGATTGGTGTGCTCCTAGTTGTATGAAGAATATTTCTATTATGTTAGGTGTATATATGACCTCACTTTTGTATTATGTTATGTGTAATTATAACCTCATTTTTGTCTTTATCGAAGATTATTTATTATCTCAGGAGATGTGTATAGATTCAAATTGTCAGGGGTGGTTACTACTGAGTGTCAATTTCATTGTATTAAAGGGTACATAGTATTAATCTGGGGCATGTCTCTTGGGTGTTTCCCAAAAACAGATTAACATTTGAGTCAGTGGCCTGGGGAAGGCAAACCTACCTTAATCTGGTGGGCACAATCAAATCAGCTTCTAGCAATGTAAAGCAGACAGAAACATGTGAAAAGGTGAGATAGACTTAGACTCCAAAGCCTACATGTTTCTCTTGTGCTGGATGCTCCTTGCCCTCGGATACCAGACGCCAACTACTTCAGTTTTAGGACTCCTTGTTCCTCAACTTGCAGAGAGCTTATTGTGAAGTTAATATAGAATGACCTCCCACATATATATTACACCCTTTGTGAGTATGTGTGTATGTGTGTGTGTGTGTGTGTATCTATTTATCTATCTACACATAAAGGGAAGGCAAAGTATACAGTTTGTATGAATTCTCAAAAGTATTCTTTGAATAAATACTAAAATTGTAAATCTTGTTTTAATAAGCCAGCTGATTTGAGAGAGATAAAATAAACTAATTCTATGCCAAAACACACACATACACATATATGTGTGCAAATATTTTTATATGTGTGTGTGTGTGTGTCTGTATTTAAGCGGTCCATACTAACGTCTGTAAAATAAACATTCCAAAAGTACTCACTTTTTCTACTTAATTACCTTCAAGGCTCTGGAACTTACATCAGAGGGGTTGCTTAATAAATAGTTACCAATTAGTACATATTATTCATTTTTGTGTTTACAAAGAGAGGTATATTATGTCTTTTTAGAAAATGACAATTTAAACTTTCACACAGATTTAGCAAATACTGGTTGTGTAATCATGGTAAAATGTAGCCATTTAAATCAGGTATAAGTGTAAGTAATCTATAACTTAACTGCCTCAGTGAAATAGCTTTTACAAATAATAATAACATGAATAAAACAGTGCCAGCACCTTGAAAAATTAGGAAGTAAAACACACACTTTCCCTACAAGTTTGACCTGAAGAGCTTCATTTCTACAAATAATATCAGCTTCGGTACACCACTTACTGTCTGTCAATGTTTCATTTCACACTGTCTACATTTTTCCAAGAACATGTCTAAATATCATAGCTCTCCCTTAGTATATTAAGAAAAAAAAAAACTTTGTCTTTTTATTTTAGACACTGAATAGAAATTTATTAATTTTGGAGAAAAAGGAAGCTCTATATGGATAGGAGTTCTGCCTTGTGGAGAAATCTCTAGCATCAGTTACACATGCTAAATGAGAACAACTTGAGCGTTATAAATGTTTATAACTACCGTGTTGCTACCTGCTAGTGTTCTGAAAGAAAGTTTTGATTCAAATATAAAGGATTTTCCATTGTATGAATGCACCTCTGTTTTGTATTTACTTTAATTTTCACATATTTTTTCCTATTACATTAATTTTATCATTAATTTATCTTCATTTCATCTTATTGTCTAATATGAATTTTTGTGAATGTATTTATCATTTATTATTTTAGAACAAGATGGAGGACAAATAATTCTGATAAAAGATGCCGCACTATGCTAACTTATATAAAACAATTTTTTAAACAGTAGAAGATATTTAAGTATTTATTCTACTCAACAATTTTAGTGAAAGCAAACATTCTCTAACCCCAGCTATAATCTTTGAAAGTTTGGTTTTTATTTGACTTGCTTATTGTAATAGCTTAGCAACTTTCATGTCATAAGACAATGTGTATGCACAATGTGAATGCATAATATAGTGTGCCAATGTAAATGTGTGCCTGTGTATTATGTATACCTTCAAGTAGTCAAGATTAGCTATCTCTCAAATGCCATCAATTGAGATTTCTTCCTTGGTACCCCCAAAACAGAGACTGCCTAGTGTTTTATTTTTCTATATTAGAATTTTACAGAAATATTGAAAAAATAATGGGAAAAAAGGAGACAATAAGGAAATATATGGTTTGGTTTGTAATCATTGATTAACTAAACTGACTTCACTTTACTAATGCTTACCCTAACTTGAAGAAAATAAAGTGTACATAAGCTTTTTACAATCCTTCTGATAGAGAGAACCAAAGAATCAGTTAAGAAATCTTCAAATATAATACCAAAGAATTCTAAATGTGTATTTTTAAAATAGTTTTCTTGAGAGATTGCTCAACACTGTTAATTTTTCAAAGGTGCCTGAGACTCTAGATTTCTAGATTTAGCAGCATTTTTAAACTCTCAGTACTAGATGCTAGTAACAACCTTACCAATTCCACTTCCAGTCATAAAGCAGACTGAGAGTGAAATCTAGCGTGTTATCTATTAACCTATAAAATCTCTAGACAATCACAGGGACTGTCTGTTACTTCTATGAGCTCATCATCTATAATAATTTCCCTTCCACAGCCTGATGCAGCCACAGGGACCTGGCTATTTTTAAACAAGTAAGCAGACTTCCACCAGGGATCATCACTTGTTGAACTTGCTATATGCTTACATGATTATTTCCTTATTATTTTATTTAGATATTTACTTGAAAGTCACTTTTAAACAAATTGTTGTACATTTGTTTTATATAAAACCAAAATATACTTTATACTGATCTTGCCTCATATATTTTGTATGGAATGTAGAACTTCAGTTAATAAAAAGCAAACAAAAAACTCTATAGCATAACCACTAAAACAAAAAACTAACATCTAAAATCCCAAATTCAAAGTATAGGACATAATTTAAGTATTTTAAAAAAAAATTTAAGAGAAAAAAACATAAACCTCATTGATACAAATAAACTATGAGATTAGAAAGCAATCAATGCTTCATAGATAAAAATGAAAAGTGAAAGGAAGGCAAAGAAACCTCAAACCTATCATAAGCAGCCTGGACCTTTGAAATTAATAGTGCATATTAGCCAAGTTAACATGTAATCAAGAGAGATAATTATAAAATTGTAAATTTTTTGTGTGTAAATTACCGTACTATGTCCTAAGCACAAATGAAGGCTTATCAAAATTTAAATCCACATTTTCAATTTGAGGCCCTGAATCCTGCTTCTGAAAGGAGAAAATAAGCCCTTATTTGCTAAATTATTGTGTTATTTCTAGTCTATCTAGGGGATACATGAAGAATTGATGAAACACATTTATTTCTGTTTTGCTTAATTCAGAATTCACTCTCGGTTGAGAATGCCAGAAATTTGTCCTAAACATTTAAGTTGCTGACAACAAAGAATACAGTGTTTACACAATAGACAAACTATAAAAAGGAGCAAAAGTTGAAGTGATCTTTATTTGCAAAAACCAGAATATTCAAAAGCAGTTTAATGCATTGAAAAATTTAGAAAATCATGCCAATTCTCATGACAGAATTCTCAAAAAGTAAGTAAAACCATAGGTGTTAATTCTCAAGTTTATCTACAGTTTCAATGTTAGAAGAAAGTGAAAGCTAAGACAGAATTATAAGCAATCCCCGTGACAATTAAAGAAGAGTGTTAATACAGATCCAGTTTTTAAAAGTGATAGTTTTAACATTGTTTTTATTTAAAACACTAATAGAATGCAAGCTAAGCTTTTAATAACTAAGAAAACACCTTGGAGAAATGAAGAAAACCTAGAGTTCAAACTTAGCACATTTTGACATTTCAAATAGATTTTTCTGCAAAACAAAAACATAAAAACCAACAGAAACATATGACTAATGTAAAGTAAATGTAGAAACTGAAAATATCCCAAATTTTATCAACAAAGGAGTTAAAACAACAGTTTTAAATTGGGCTAAAGAAAAATGAGAGAACCGATGAACACCATGAGAGCATCATGTGAGACAAAATATGTCAAAAAAATGAAAAATGAGAGATAAAGAGTACAATGACTGAAGGAAAATCAACAATAAAGGAATTTAACAGCAGACTTCAGCAGGAAAATATTCAGTCAATTTTAAGACATGAAAACTGAAATTACCCAGTCTGAGAAATTAAAAAAAAAAAAAAGCGAAACAAAAGTTAAGAAGTTAGAACACCATGAGCTATATCAATACATGCAATATGGCACATCTCATAAATACAGAAAAAGAAGAGCAAACAAACAAACAAACAAACAAAAACCTGAAAGCCAAAATGACTGAATATTTCCCAAACTTAATTAAAAATCTTAATCTAAAAGTTAAAGAAGGGCAAAATCTTCATCCAGAATATAGTCAAAGACAGCTATACCAAGAAATATCATAGTCAGTCAAGTGCTTAGACAAAGAAAATTGTAGAACCAGAAAGTGATAAGCAACTTGTTATGTTCAAGGGTGTCTTTATTAAGATTAACAGATGGTTGTTCAGTAGAAATCATGGAAGTCACAGGTGGTAGGATACAAGAGTTTTAATAGAAAAAATGCTATCAAACCTGAAATCTATAACTGGTAAAATGATACTCGAGAAAAAAATGCCTAGATAAAGGAAAGCTAAAAGAATTTGTGACTAACCTACTCTAAAAGAGAAAATGCTATTACTATTACAACCCTGGCAAAGTTTTCTGTTACTGAACACTCAGTGTTTATACATATAATCTGAGATAATAATAGAAATTAAAAAGAATGGAAAATAACAAAAGCAGCACATTTTTATGTTATTTAAATTAAACTTTAGGTTTTGAAACAAATTAGTGATATTAAAAGTAGGCTATTTTAAATTTACAATAGTAATTGAAGTCCAAATATAACTAATTATAACATAAAAATACAAAATTTTTCTAAATTAACCATATTAATCGGTTATTAATTGCTTAATATTATTGGTTATTAATTGGTTAATTAATGCCATTAATTGGTGGAATTAAGGATAAAACAAAATAATAAAATATTGAAAACAAGTAAATCTCAGAGTAAGTAATGTTTCACTTGTAATAACTTTAAATATGAGCCTTGCATAAAAAGTCAAAGACTGGCACAAATGCACCCTTAGAGAAAAATTCATTTATATAATTTCCTTGAAAGTCTTTCTTTAGGTATAAAGACACAGAGGCCAAAACTAAAATGATACAAGTTTCTGGTAAAAGCATGACAAGTGAATACAGAGTGTCTCTTCAACTATAAACAATAGGTGCAGTGTCAGAATCAGTATGATGCAATTATTTTGGAATTCCAGAGTCTATCTGAAGGTTTACAGCTTCCAAAAGTATACTTGTAGAGTAATCAATAATTAAATGTTATCAGTTTTAGAGCAGAGATAAACGGCGTCTATTTATTCTTTATTACCCACCGCTGTGGTATGCTGCCTTGCAAATACCTCTGGAGCAGCTTGCAAGAGCCATGGTAAACAGAAAGTACCCTGCCATTTAAATCTCGGAAGGACTTGTGTACAGATTGCTACTTCTGACTATAGAGGTTGTGATATAGGTGAATAGCCATTGTTTCATTCCCCAAACCTTTTGCAGCCTTTTCCACCCCCTACTCAAGAAATATTCAGAATATTTAGAGAGCCAGAATATTTTTCCTAACTTTTTTTTTCTTTTAAGAGCTCAGACATTTATGTACAAAAATATTCAAAACTAAACATATATAAATAAAAATTTATGATAAATAGGGATGTTAATCATATCTTCCCTAAATAGTGCAGGCTCAAAGAAGACCCAAGAATTTCAGTAAGACTGATTTCCAGGACAGAAAGAGCCTATAGGATAAACAAACAAAACCCAAGCCAATCATAGGGAAAGAAAATCTGATTTTAAAATTAGAGCACTTTAATATTTAAATGCTCTTTTCAGCATTAACAAAATAAATAAATATAAAGTGAGATCAAAAATTAGGGCTCATTCTAGGAAAAAAAAAATAACAGAAACTTTTCCTACACAGCCCAAATGGGACGCTTACTAAAAAAATAATTTTTAAAATTAATGTTATTAGGAAGGTAATAGAATAAACCAAAAAGCACAGACAGTCATGAACAAAGAAATTATTTAAAAAGAGAGTAAAATTATTTTCAAAACTAAAAGAAATTCTAGATATGAAAAGTGAAACAACTGAAATAAAAATTTACTACAGATAGTTAAAAGCAGACTTGAGCAGATAGAACATAATATCAGCGAACCTAAAGAAAGAGCATTTGAAATTATTAAGTAAGAAAGAGAAAGAAAAAATATAAAGAAATGTGAACAGAGTCTAAACCTGTGGGACACCATCAAACAGTCTTATTTACACATTTTGGAAGTTCAAAGAGAAGAGACAAAGAATCAGAGAGACCATTTTTAAAAATAGTTGTAGGAGGGGTTCGCCCAAGTGATTCCAAATAGGAATAGCTTCAGCCTTCAGCTCCCAGCGTGAGTGACACAAAAGATGGATGAATTCTGCATTTTCAACTGAGATACTGGGTTCATCTCACTGGGACATGTCAGACAGAGGGTGCTGGTCAGTGGGTGCAGCACAATCACAAGAGCTGAAGAAGGGCGAGGCATCACCTCACTTGGGAAGCTCAAGGGGGAAGGGAATTCCTTTTCCTAGCTAAGGGAAACTGAGACACACAATACTGTGCTTTACCAAGGGTCTCAGCAAATGGCACACCAGGAGATAATATCCTACGTCTGGCCTGGAGGGTCCAAAGCCCACAGAACCTCCCTCATTCCTAGCACAGCAGTCTGAGATCTAACTGCAAGGTGGCAGTGAGGCTGGGGGAGGGGCGCCTGCCATTGCTGAGCCTTAAGTAGGAAGACAAAGCCTCCAGGAAGCTTGAATTTTGTGGACCCCACTGCAGCTCAAGGAGGCCTGCCTGCCTCTGTAGACTCCACCTCTGGGGACAGGGCACAGCTAAACAAAAAGCCGCAGAAACCTCTGCAAATGTAAATGTCCTTGTCTGACAGCTTTGAACAGAGTAGTGGTTCTCTAAGCATGGAGGTTGAGATTTGAGAACGGACAGACTGCCTACTCAAGTAGTTCCCCGACCCCTGAGTAGCCTAACTGGGAGACATCCCCCCACTAGGTGCAGATTGACACCTCACACCTTGCACGTCTGGGTACATCTCTGAGACAAAGCTTCCAGAGCAAGAATCAGACAGTAACACTCACTATGCAGCAATACTCTATCTTCTACAGCCTCCGCTGCTGATACCCAGGCAAACAGGGTCTGGATTGGACCTCAAGCAAACTCCAACAGACCTACAGCTGAGGTTCCTGGCTGCTAGAATGCAAACTAACAAACAGAAAGGACACCCACACCAAAACCCCATCAGTACATCACCATCTTCAAAGACAAAAGGCAGATACAACCACAAAGATGGGGAAAAAGCAGTGCAGAAAAGCAAAAAATTAGAGCACATCTCCCCCTCCAAAGGAACGCAGCTCATTGCCAGCAATGGAACAAAGCTGGATGGAGAATGACTTTGATGAGTTGAGAGAAGAAGGCTTTAGTTGATCAAACTTCTCACAGGTAAAGGAGGAACTAGGTACCCAGTGCAAAGAAACTAAAAAGCTTGAAAAAGAATGGAAGAATGAATAACTAGAATAACCAATGCAGAGAAGTCCATAAATGAACTGATAGAGACGAAAACCATGACATGAGAACTACATGACAAATGCACAAGCTTTGGTAACCAACTCAATCAACTAGAAGAAAGATTATCAGTGATTGAAGAGCAAACGAATGAAATGAAGGGAGAAGAGAAATATAGAGAAAAAAGAATAAAAAGAAATGAACAAAGCCTCCATAAATGTGGGATTATGTGAAAAGACCAAATCTACGTCTGATTGGTGTGCCTGAAAGTGACAGGGAGAATGGAACCAAGTTGGAAAACACTTTGCAGGATATTATCCAGGAGAACTTCCCCAACCTGGCAAAGCAGGCCAACATTCAAATTCAGGAAATACAGAGAATGACACAAAGATACTCCTCAAGAAGAGCAACTCCAAGACACGTAATTGTCAAATTCACGAAAGTTGAAATGGAGGAAAGAATGTTAAGGGCAGCCAGAGAGAAAGGTTGGATTGCCCACAAAGAGAAGCTCATCAGGCTAACAGCAGATCTCTCAGCAGAAACTCTACAAGCCAGAAGACAGTGGGGGCCAATATTCAACATTCTCAAAGAAAAGAATTTTCAACCCAGAATATCATATCCAGCCAAACTAAGTTCCAAAGTGAAGGAGAAATAAAATTCTTTATAGACATGCAAATCCTTAGAGATTTTGTCACCACCAGGCCTGCCCTACTCTTAAGAGATCCTGAAGGAAGCACTAAACATGGAAAAGAACAACTGGTACCAGCCATTGTAAAAACATGCCAAAATGTAAAGACCATTGATTCTAGGAAGAAACTGTATCAACTAACAAGCAAAATAACCAGCTAATATCATAATGACAGGATCAAATTCACACATAAAAATATTAACCTTTAATGTAAATGGACTAAATGGTCCAATTAAAAGACACAGACTGGCAAATTGGATCAAGAGTCAAGACCCATCATTTTGCTGTATTCAGGAGACCTATCTCACATGCAGAGACACACATAGGCTCAAAAGAGAGGGATGGAGGAAGATCTACCAAGCAAATGGAAAACAAAAAAAAGGAAGGGGTTGCAATTCTAGTCTCTGATAAAAAGACCTTAAACCAGCAAAGATCTAAAGAGACAAAGAGGGTCATTACATAATGGTAAAGGAATCAATTCAACAGGAAGAGCTAACTATCATAAATATATGTGCACTCAATACAGGAGCACCCAGATTCATAAAGCAAATCCTTAGAGACTTACAAAGAGAATTAGACTCCCATACAATAGTAATGGGAGACTTTAACACCCCACTGTCAATATTAGACAGATCAAGACACAAAGTTAACAAGGATATCCAGGAATTGAACTCACCTCTGCACCAAGTGGACCTAATAGACATCTACAGAATTCTCCACCACAAATCAACAGAATATACATTCTTCTCAGCACCACATCACATTTTTTTCCAAAATTGACCACATAGTTGGAAGTAAAGCACTCCTCAGAAAATATAAAAGAACAGAAATTATAGCAAACTATCTCTCAGACCACAGTGCAATCAAACAAGAATGCAGGGCTAAGAAACTCAATCAAAACCACTCAGCTACATGGAAACGGAATAACCTACTCCTAAATGACTACTGGGTACATAACAAAATGAAGGCAGAAATAAAGATGTTCTTTGAAACCAATGAGAACAAAGATACCACATACCAGAATCTCTGGGACACATTTAAAGCAATGTGTAGAGGGAAATTTATAGCACTGAATGCCCACAAGCAAAAGCAGAAAAGATCTAAAATTGACACCCTAACATCACAATTAAAAGAACTAGAGAAGCAAGAGCAAACACATTCAAAAGCTAGCAGAAGGCAAGAGATAACTAAGATTAGAGCAGAGCTGAAGGAGATAGAGTCACAAAAAACCCTTCAAACAATCAATGAATCCAGGACCTGGTTTTTTGAAAAGATCAATAAAATTGATAGACCACTAGCAAGACTAATAAAGAAGAAACGAGAGAAGAATCAAATAGATGCAATAAAAAATGATAAAGGGGATATCACCACCGACCCCAAAGAAATACAAACTACCATCAGAGAATACTATAAACACCTTTATGCAAATAAACTAGAAAACCTAGAAGAAATGGATAAATTCCTGGACACATACACTCTTCCAAGACTAAACCAGGAAGAAGTTGAATCCCTGAATAGACCAAGAGTAGGCTCTGAAATTGAGGCAATAATTAAGAGCCTACAAACCAAAAAAGTCTGGGACCAGATGGATTCACCACCAAATTCTATCAGAGGTACAAGGAGGAGCTGCTACCACTCCTTCTGAAACTATTCCAATCAACAGAAAAAAAGGGTATCCTCCCTAACTCAATTTATGAGGCCAACATCATCCTGATACCAAAGCCTGACAGAGGCACAGCAAAAAAAGAGAATTTTAGACGAATATCCCTGATGAACATCAATGTAAAAATCCTCAATAAAATACTGGCAAACCGAATCCAGCAGCCTATAAAAATGTTTATCCACCATGACCAAGAGGGTTTCATCCCTGGGATGCAAGGCTAGTTCAACATATGCAAATCAATAAACAAAATTCAGCATATAAACAGAACCAAACAAAAAACCACATGATTATCTCTATAGATGGAGAAAAAGCCTTTGACAAAATTCAACAGTGCTTCATGCTACAAACTCTCAATAAATTCGGTATTGATGGAACGTATTTCAAAATAATAAGAGCTTGAATAAGAAAGAGCATGAATAATAATAGGAATCCAACTTACAAGGATGTAAAGGACCTCTTCAAGGAGAACTACAAACCACTACTCAGTGAAATAAAAGAGGACACAAACAAGTAGAAGAAGATACCATGCTCAAGGATAGGAAGAATCAATATCATGAAAATGGCCATACTGCCCAAGGTAATTTATAGATTCAATGCCATCCCCATTAAGCTACCAATGACTTTCTTCACAGAATTGGAAAAAACTGCTTTAAAGTTCATATGGAACCAAAAAAGACCCTGCCTTGGCAAGACAATCCTAAGCCAAAAGAACAAAGCTGGAGGCATCATGCTACCTGACTTCAAACTACACTACAAGGCTACAGTAACCAAAACAGCATAGTATTGGTACTAAACCAGAGATATAGACCAATGGGGACAGAACAGAGCCCTCAGAAATAATACCATACATCTATAGTCATCTGATCTTCAAAAAACCTGACAAAAGCAAGAAATGGGGAAAGACTTCCATATGTAATAAATGCAGCTGGGAAAATTGGCTAGCTGTAAGTAGAAGGCTGAAACTGGATCCTTTCCTTACTCCTTATAAGAAAATTAATTCAAGGTGGACTAGAAACTTAAATGTAAGACCTAAAACCATAAAAACCCTAGAAGAAAACCTAGGTAATACCATTCAGGACATAGGCATGGGCAAGGACTTCATGTCTAAAACACCAAAAGCCAAAATTGACAAATGGGATCTGATTAAACTAAAGAGCTTCTGCACAGCAGAACAATCTACCAGCAGAGTGAACAGGCAACCTGCAGAATGGGAGAAAATTTTTGCAATCTACTCATTTGACAAAGTGCTAGTATCCAGAACCTACAAAGAACTCAAACAAATTTACAAGAAAAAAACAACCCCGTCAAAAAGTGGGCAAAGGATATGAACAGACATTTCTCAAAAGAAGACATTTATACAGCCAACAGACATATGAAAAAAATGCTCATCATCACTCACCATCAGAGAAATGCAAATCAAAACTCCAATGAGATACTACCTCACATCAGTTAGAATGGCAATCAATAAAAAGTCAGGAAACAACAGGTGCTGGAGAGGATGTGGAGAAATAGGAACACTTTTACACTGTTGGTGGTACTGTAAACTAGTTCAACCATCATGGAAAACAGTGTGGTGATTCCTCAAGGATCTAGAACTAGAAATACCATTTGACCCAGCCATCCCATTACTGGGTATATACCCAAAGGATTATACCTCATGCTGCTATAAAGACACATGCACACGTATATTTATTGCAGCAATATTCACAACAGCAAAGACTTGGAATCAACCCAAATGTGCATCAGTGACAGACTGCATTAAGAAAATATGACACATATACACCATGGAATACTATGCAGCCATAAAAAAGGATGAGTTCGTGTCCTCTGTAGGGACACGGATTCAGCTGGAAACCATCATTCTCAGCAAACTATCGCAAGAACGGAAAACCAGACACCACATGTTCTCACTCATAGGTGGTAATTGAAGATCACTTGGACACAGGAAGGGGAGTATCACACATTGGGGCCTATTGTGGGGTGGGGGAAAGTGGGAGGGATAGCATTAGGAGACATACCTAAGGTAAATAACGAGTTAATGGGTACAACACACCAACATGGCACATGTATACATATGTAACAGACCTGCACATTGTGCACATGTACCCTAGAACTTAAAGTATAATAAAGAAAATATAGAAATAAATAATATTCTTCTATTTGCCTCACAACAAAAATAGTGATCAAGAACATCACAATTGTGAGGAAATAAATAAACATCCAAGAGTCTAAATAAACTCCAAGTAAGTTAACTCAAAGAAACACACTGAAACTTACTTGATAATTCAATATTTTTTAACTAAGACAAAGAGAACCTTGAAAGCAGCAGCAGAAGTGACTAGTCATGTACAGAGGACTGTCAAAAATAAGCAGTGGATTTCTTACCTAAAAATTCAGAGGCCAGAAACAGTGGACTAACATATTCCAAGTGATGTGATTAAAAAAAACACACTGAAACAGAAATTGTATGTCCAAAGTGTCCATCAAAAGTGAGAGAAATTATGACATTCGCAGATCAATGCTGATGTCTTTTACCACTGGACTACCATTTAAGAAAAGCTTTATGGGGTACTTCAGGGTAAAATGAATGAACACTAAACAGCAGTATGAATAAATAAATATTAAGGTAAAGATAAATATATGAGCTATATGTGTGTGTGTATATATATGTGTATATATATATAAACAATGTGCACTTTCACAAGTGATTCTCCACATAATTTAAAACACACATACATTTATATGTGTGTATACATATATATATAATCACTAACTTGTGTTTTTGATATCCAGTGCATAAAGGTATAATTTTGAGAACCCGTAAAGTAAAATAATGGGGGCCAGGCTATACAGAAGTAAGGGTTTTATATGTTGTTGAAGGTAAATTAGAGTAACTTTTACAATGTTATAACTTTAGAACATTTGATGTAATTGTCAGAGCAACCATAAAGGAAAGAGTAACAGGCAGGTAGAAAGCTTTCTGCACTACACCAGAGTAGGATTGGTGAATTCAGCTTATCTTACCTGAGAAACCAGTTATCTTGGCACCATGAGACCAAGCCCAAGTTGTCCCATCAGGGAGTAACTGTGGAGAGCCTAAGATATATAACATAGCTGTTCCTTAACACAACTTTTACTACACCACTGGCCATGAAGTGGAAGAGGTTCATCCATACTTGCACCTGGTGAAGCATTGGAGGCAGAAAAATGTAATTATGTGAAGACCCAACTGAAATAAAGTTGGCACAGCAACTGTCCCAAATCTGTCTCTTTCTTCATGGACTCCCAGGAGTCTGAGGTTGAAACTATTGTTTACACAAGACAAGACAAAAACGGGAAGACAGAGCATTTGGTTCAGGGGAAAGGTTATGACAAAGAGTGACACTTGGGAACCAGAGCAGCACCTCATGAACTGTGAAAAATGTATTTATGTCTTTAACAGATGACAGACTGGAAAGCAGAAAACAAGGGCACAGATCAAAACCAGCAGAACTTTTTCAAACAATGCCAAGAAAAGAAGTTTCAGATCTACTAACACCAACTTTTCTAAGAACTCTTCTAAAATGCTATTGACTGGAAACCACCACAAGTCCAAAAACAGCCAGTGGTTTGCTGCCAGGCAGAACGTTAGGAAAATGCAGCTTCACCTCTCTTTCACCCAAAGAATATGGAGAGAGTAAATTCAACTGTCAAGACACTTGTACCTCAGAGCCCCTTTAACAGCAAGAACAGTGAGTGACCTTCAGGAACCTGACAAATTAAACCCTACGGCACCAGATTAGCAGGACACAGGGGTATCCAAAGTGGCAGCAAACTGAACATCCAAAGTTCAGAAGCCTGTCAGAGCTTTATCAGGTCCCAGTGCAGGACCAATTAGAATAGAAAAAAGGCCACTGATACAGCCACTAATGTCTCAGATGTCTGTCTCAGATGTCTGCATCCATGGTCACAGCCTCAGCTAACAAGGAAGGTATATTGGTATTAATAGACCTATTAAAAGCCAAGGGAACAAAAAATATGCATACACCTATTCCAAGAGTGAGAGGTGGGCAAAGAAAGGTTATTGATAATGAAAGAGATCAGCCTTTTATGAAGAGGATGCATTTCACCAGAAGGCTAACAGAAAGTGCCAGCAGATATAGAGACATTGTAGTGAGTAAAGAGGATATATTCACCTAGATATTGGTATCAACGAGATCCACAGGAGAAAATACACTGAATACAGAATTAATGAAAGAAATGGTGAATGCTCTCAATAGGGCTGCTGCAGATGACAGCAAGCTTGTGTTACTCAGTGCAGCTGGAAGTGTCTTTTGCTCTGGTCTTGATTTTGGGAACTGCGTAAAGCATTTAACAAATGACAGAAATGGAACAAGCATTAAATGTGGAACAATATTAATAATTTTGTCAATAATTTCAATAAATTTTAAAAGCCTGTTTCATTGGACTAGGTGCATCCATACTGCCTCTTTGTCACTTGATCTGGGATAATGAGAGCCTTGGTTTCAAACCCCTTATAAAACCTTTGGACAGAGTTCATATGGCCTTCTAGTGTTACGTTTTCCAAGATGAAGGGTGAAGCATCTGGAAATAAAATGTTGACTGCTGGGTGAAAGCTGACAGTACAGGAGGCATGTTCCATAAACCTGGTTTCATCAACCTGGTTTCTCAGGTGTTTTGGACTGCAACTTTCAAGAGGTTATGATTCAAATTAATGAGCTTGCCTCATGTAATTCAGTTGTGCTAGCACAGGGGCCAGCTCCCTAAAGTTCTTTGACTGAATTTGATATACCATAAGCTGTTTCCTCTGCAGGAAGTGGGGAATGCAGTGGAATCCAGAAGCTTAGAAATGCCAGAAACTACAGAGCCCCCAAAGAAGGTGTCACAACCCAGTCTTGGGAAAGGTTTAGGTCTGAGTACTTTTAGGGTCAAAGCTCTGCTCGCTTTTGTGTGTGTGGGGGGGGCGGGGGAAGTAAGCAACAATGTGGTAAGTAGGGGGGGTTGTGAGTTTCAAACCTGTTGTGTTACTAATTTTTCAGTTTTGCCATTCAGTCCTGAGTCCTTGTCCCATGTCCAGGAAAAATGATGTATGTGAATACCTAAAAAATAATCAAGGTAAATATGTGCTTTATGACTGACAGCACAGTTTGCAGGAGATGTAAAGTAGGCAGCTCCTTTTTACAAGCAGGACATACTTTCACCTGCACAGCACTCAGTGAAGAGCAGAACTAGAGTGAAGAGTGCCAATTTGCAGGCAGATTGTGCTGACATCTCTGCAGCCCTCAGTAAGGAGGAGATGCAGAGTAGCAAGCTTTTATCTGCAGAAAGGTTATTGAGATATCTCTGCAGCCCTTAATGGAAAGGAGACCTATCCAACTGCAGGCATATAATTCCAGTAATTTTACCACTCTCAGTGGAGAAGAGACTCACAGTTGTTAGCTCCAATGTACAAGTTATTCATTATTTGTTTAACTCTGGGGTTCATATGGGCTTCAGTGAGCAGAAATAGTGTGCTGATTAGTCAATGAGTGGCCATTCGTGGTCCCAGAAAGAGACCTAACTTCTCAGCCTTGTCTCCAGAATATGCAGTCCGTCCCATAGGCTTCAGAAAATCCATGGCTTGAAGATGGAGTTTTAATGAGAATCTGCTTCTTTCTGCCTAGGTTGCTGTCTGTCTCCTGCTATGGTTCATGGTGCTAGGGCTGTTTTTGCAAAGAGAAACCTCCAGGCCCATACCAAGCTGCCCTCAGTTCCTACCCAACTCCATGAGCCTCCTATGCTCACTGGAGCCCAAAGACTAAACTGAGGTGGTAGATAGTGTCTGTTTCAGCACAAACTCAAGTGTACTCACACCCGGCTAGGTCATGACAGCACCTGGGCTCAGTCAAAAATTTTCTTCAACATTAGATGTGGCACTAGGAACTGGGAGAGGCCAGGCAATGGGAGCAGGCATTTCAGAGCCTTTGTAAGAAAGATGGCTTTCTGCGCCTCAGAAAGCACAGGGATGCCTGAGTCTGCAGCTGTGTGGCTAGGCAGCTGCAATTGTGCCTGAGTAGGTGGGGTTCCTGCTAATTCCACTTGAATGTGGCTGTGGTTTCTGCCTGTTCTTGTTTCCCACCAGCTTCACAGAGTGTGGAGTCCTGGCTACCCCTCCCTCACTGCACCTGGCATCTTTTCTGCAGCTCCTCTAAATAGGCTGCTGCTGTCAGTATCTGCAGCAACTCTTCCATTCCAAAATAATGCAGGGTGAAGTTGGGACTCTCTACACTCTAATTCTGCCTTGTCTTTTTATTGACAAGCCCCAACCTGAAGCTGTCAGTTATTAGCATATAAAAAGACAGCACTTTGGAGATTCCAAAGAACTAAGGATTTCTATGCCAGAAAACAGAGACAAATACCAAATATATTTCACAATCCTACAGCTACTTAAAAGAAATCACGGGACTAGAGTGTTCAACTGTTGAATTTTATCAAATGATCTAAGAATTAAAACAATTTATTCTCTTTTTCAAAGTCATTTATTTTAAATGAAGAAAGTGCAGGTTGAACATTGCTAAAACGAAAACATTAAATGTACTTCAATGTGCAACTTGAGTGATGACATGACACAAGTGGAAAACTCCACAGAATATTTCTTAACACAAGCTTTGTTTTATGTACAAAACACATTAAAATTACCTTCATGATGTAGGAGGGAAAAAACAGGAAACTAGGAAGGGTTTTTGGTAAAACTCTTAAGCACAGAAACTGCCTGAAACATTTAGCTGCAGGCACCTGTAGGAACTAGAAGAGGAGAAAAGCCAAAGGTATGTTCACAGATGCACTAAGAGGAAAACAAGGAAGAACATGAAAATGTCTTTGTCATTTTTGCCTAAAGCATATGCTCAGCTGCACAGATGGGGAACAAGGCCAAATGCAGAAATACCTTTGTCATTCGTATAATCGGCAGGCTTCAAAAAAAATAGACAATTCTGTCTTTGTGGGCATGATACATGGTATAATCCAGTGGGCTCTATTGGGACACTTCTATTTTATGCATGCTTTGAACTTTGAGCCAAGTGTTTCTGAATCTTCCCTTCGGTTTCTGCTTTTTCCTGACCCAATATCACAGACAAAGCTTTTACTTCATCCTCTGATTTGTCCCAGGTCAGGTCCTGAACCAAGCTGATTAGTGCTTTCCTCAAGATAGCCCACATGTAACTCAGAATATTTATCTCTTTCCAGTTCATAAAAACCTAAGACAACCTTATAGTTGGAAACTCTTATGGCTCCCCTCTTTAATGTGAACAGTTTTATTCTTTTTGATTATAAAACTTCTGTCCTAACTGAATTTTGTGTCCAGTTTCCTTAATTATCTAGGTCATGAAACATCACTTCAGCATGTGATTGGTCCCAGGCCTAGGTATCAGGCCAAGCTTTCACTTCAGCTGCTGCTTGGTCCAGGGCCAAGGGCGAAGGACGAGTTAAGTTGCATTTATGAATCATTACTTAACCTCCTGACGAATCCTAGGCCAAGGTTCAGGGCCAAGCTAAGTAATGCTTTCTCCAAGACCACTAAGCACATTTCTTTCCTTTTCTGTCTTTATCAGGAAAGGAAAAGCTACTACTGAAGCCCAGCCTCATAGTAGGCAAACCACTTACCCACACCTCCACTGTGAAGACCTTTTTTCTTTCACTTATAAAACTTTTGCTTCAAGTTTTATAGCTCTTTGCATTCATGCTCCTTAATTTTCTTGGCCATAAGACAAAGAACTCTGCTTATAACTCACAATGAGAGATTGCTACATTGTGGTGAATTAAAGAGATGGCAACAAATGAACTGTAGGAACTGAGATCTGGGATGCATTAGTTTTACTGGACCATCTGGGAAACTGGCCGCACACTTTGATGAACACTCATGAAGGCAGTCCAATATGTAGTAGTCACCAACACAAGATGGAAAGGGTCAAGGTAGCTACATTTGGATTCCTTAGCCATTCTTCCTAAGGTACCCTGGCTTACCTCACTAAGAGGAGTTTACAGGTGAATGTCAATTATGTTGGATTTTATAGGCCGTTAGTTGGGTCACTAGTCCTTGTCTTTCTTTTGCTTCCTCTCTTTTTACTGTGGGTGTTCCTGAGTCCTGTCATAACAGACAGAGAAGGCTATGCCAAGGAAGTTTTCCAAGGTAGTATACAATTCCAGAGCCTGCCCTTGCAGTTTTCTTCTAATATTAGTAGGTGCCTGAGTAATAAACTTGTCTTTTAAGATCATCCATGTATTAATCGTTTCAGGAGATACAAAGGTGTGTTTCCTGAATGTTCCTCTTTGCCTTTCCATAAAGGCTGAAAAATTTTTATCTTTGTGAGTCAGTATGGTCCTTTTGACTGCTTTTTATATTTTATGACTGGCTGTAGAAGACATGCAGTTGACCCTGAATCCCTCTTGTTGCCTGTAGGGCTGTTTGTTTCTCAGAAGCAGTTAGAGTTTGGCTGGTCCTAGGCCATGCTTTTACTTTAGCTTTTGAGTGGTCCAGGGCCAAGTTCCTGAGCCAAGCTGAATCACTTCTGACTCATTAGTTTAGTTCCTAATTGGCCCCAGGTCAAAGTCCCTGGAAAAGTTGAGCAGCGCTTTCTTCAAGAATAGCTAGAACATTCCCTTTCTTCCCAGCCTGTAAAAATATCAGACACTTCCTCATGGTGAGCAACTCGCTTTCCTCCACAAGAAGTTAACTTATTAAACATTTCCTACATTCTCAACATTTTCATTCGTGGCTTTTAGTTTCTTGGCCTTGAGACAAAAAAGAATATATGTGACACCTCAGAATGACAAACTGATACACTGTGGTGCAATGGGGGACAGCCACTATGTTTTTGGTGAATGAACTGGAAAAAGTTTAATTAAAAAGATGAGTAGGAGTGCACCTCCAAACTATTTACATTCATTTCTGAGGCTTGTTGTCCTCAGGGTTTTCTTTTTTAATTTCTCAAGAGCACACAAAACATTGGGCCAGTGTCAGTTAATATCGAACAAAACGACTGCCATCCTTACAAGGCTCAGGAGACAGTCATGCTGGGAACACTCTGGCAATCCCCCTTTACTCTCAGGTGTTGAAAACGTTTACCTCAGTTCCAATTCAGTTTTCTTTCACAGAGGACCTAGTTGTCATGTTGCGCTGAAAGAAAACCTAGAAAAACTGAAGGTTTCTGGTTAAGACTACACCATGGTGTTACCTGAAAACCTCAGGACTAACTGTTGTCACCAAAAATTCCAGACATTCCTGTTGCATTTTTTTTTTCTTTTTGTGACTACTATAATTCTATTTCCTCTTTGTATGCATTGTTGCAACAGGGAGATATAATTATGGGGAAATCTCAGCTGGTGTTTTAGAAATTAGAAATGTAATGCAAAGAGTGGCTATTTTGTGATTTCTGTTTGAACCAGAAAGAACTCAAATTGTACTCTAAAAATTTTTATTTGGTGAGGGTCTTTTTGTCCCCCATTGACAGATATTCATAATACTGTATGGAAGGGTATACATTCAGAAGAAAGTTTTCCTTTTTGTTGGTTATTTCTCTGTAAAATTCTCTGTAAAAATAAAAACAGTGTCTTTATGAGACACATTAATCTTTTTTCTGCAGAGACACATACTGTGGGAACAACCTATAGAGTTTTAAACTTCTTTTCTAACTTTTGGTTATAAAAACCTTGGAGTCAGAGTTTTCATGTAACATTTTAGATCTTACAATGCCACCCAGTGTGATGAATTTTTTCTTTGTAGGAAGCCTGGTCAGTACTTTGCACAAAACCTCAATTTTTTCAACTCCTCTCTCTCCTATGTCTCTCTAACAGTAATAAGACTCCATACCCTATCTGTAAACAGAAAATCTCCACTTTCAATAGTTGGAGGAAAGTTGTCTTTCAGAGACATATTCTAGCTCAGTGCTTTTTTTTGTTTGTTTGTTTCTCTTGTGAGACAGAATCTCACTCTGTTTCCTAGGCTGAAGTGCAGTGGCACAATCTCAGCTATTATAATCTCCACCTTCTGGTTCAAGTGATTCTCCTACCTCAGCCTCCTGAGTAGCTGGGATTACAGCTGCACACCACCTTGTGCAGCTAATTTTTGTATTTTTAGTAGTGATGAGGTTTCACCATGTTGATCAGACTGATCTTGAAGTCTTGACCTCGTGATCCACCCACCCTGGCCTCCCAAAGTGCTGAGATTAAAGGCATGAGCCATTGTGCCTGGCCACTCAAGGCTATTTTAAGAAGACCACCCATTCAAGCCTTACATTTTTGGAAGCACATATTCTGCATCCAGCAGCAATGGCATTTAAACTAAGAGATGTTTAAATGTTTTAATGTTTCAAAGTGGATCAATCTCATTTTCTGGAATTTCAGTATTTTAGTAGGGCAACAGCAAGGGAAACCAGAAATAGTATTGAACTTCTCCTTGTATAAAAGGGCCTTGCTGAAATCCAACTACTCATAATCTTTCTTTGGTTACCAAGCTACCCTGGGAATCTTCTGGGTTGAGTAGGCTTAGGAGACCAACATGGAATTACCAGTGGTGCTACTAGAGTTCAAGCTTTCTTCTCATCGTAGGACCTTATACAAATAATAGGAAACAGGCAAGTCCTCTGATGACCCTGATTCATATACAGAGTCATTTCGAAATCTAACCAAAGTGTTCAATCTTACTTGTAAAGATACTACATTATTCCTAGAGCAAATCCTAAATGTTGCAGTAAAGCAGGCAGCTTTACAGAGAGCAGAATTTTTTATAGAGGAAATATATGTCTCTTACAGCCAGTCAAAAATCTAGAAGAAGGGAGGGTGAAAGGAAAAAAAAGTTAAACAAATAGCAAAATTTTTATTTCTAATAACAAGGGAAACAGTGTTTCTTGAAAACCCAATTCAAATCTTGGTGATCTTGTAGATGAGAGAAAAAAAAAGTCTAATTAGCATACTGGAAGGCTTATGAGGGAATGCGGCCAAACTTCTTAATTACTCTAAGATACTCATAACAGATTACAACCAGATGAAAATAATTTATCCTTTATTGAAAACCCAAGAGAAGTTTTTGTGAAAAACACTTTCTTATTTTTTTTTTTTTTTTCAGTTGAGAGAGAGTTCATCTTAAAGAGACAAGTTTTTTACTCAGGCAGTCCCTGACATCAAAATGAAGTAGCACAAACATGTCATAAGTTTAGATAATATTGTAGTTTTAACAATATGCAAAAATGTTATAGTCATTTTTCATTAACGATAACAGGGCCGGGCGCGGTGGCTCAAGCCTGTAATCCCAGCACTTTGGGAGGCCGAGGCGGGCGGATCACAAGGTTAGGAGATCGAGACCACAGTGAAACCCCGTCTCTACTAAAAATACAAAAAATTAGCCGGGCGTGGTGGCGGGCGCCTGTAGTCCCAGCTACTCAGGAGGCTGAGGCAGGAGAATGGCGGGAACCCGGGAGGCGGAGCTTGCAGTGAGCCGAGATCGCGCCACTGCACTCCAGCCTGGGCAACAGCGTGAGACTCCGTCTCAAAAACAAAACAAAAAAAAAAAAAAACGATAACACATGGAGTCTTCTATTTTACATTTAAGAAGATTAAGGACTTTGTATGCAAGAAAGAGGTTGGAGCAAAAGTTTAAATAAGTGGCAAAAAAACCCACTTAGCCAGCAGAGATAGGTGCCTGAATAAGTTGTACACTGGGGTTTAAGGTTTGTATGAACTAGAAAATAAAAAAGTATATGCTTTGTTGGCAAAGTTTGCACACTTGGAGAATGTGCGACTTAGCTTTGCCCAGGCCCAGGACTTGTAAGATAGCTTAGTCCAACAACTTTGCGAGGGAGCAATCTGCAGCTGAATTGATAATTTGTAAAGACTGCTCAGCTTGGCCAGAACCTGTTAGAATCTGAAGTAAAATCTGAGCCTGGGATGCTGGGCCAGGACCAATCACGGCTAAAGTAATGATTCATATGGTCTGGGCAAATAGTCAAAAAAAGAAAAAAAAAATGTTGCCATCTATTACCCAACAGAGCCTACTGTGTTTATACCCACACATATACACACACACTTTTCTCTGGAAGCCCATTGAGTATACAAAGAACAACATTTCTATGCTAGCCGTTGTTTTCCCATCTGAGTAAGCCGGAGGTTTATGTGAGTTTTTATCTGAGTGGACTGCAGTTTGTACTATCTGTGTCACTGCAGTCATGTCTTCAGGCACAAACTTCTGTGTTACATCCCTTATTGGTGCCTCAGTTAATTTTTTTAAGGGACTTTTATTGGTTCTGCAGATCAAGTTTAATTTATTAGAGAAAAACATTCTTCCAGTCAAAGCCTGAGAAAAGCTACCAGGTTTTCCTATTGTGTATTTTTACTAACAAAAATAAATTTTTGTTGCACTGTTGCAAACAACTACATTGTGGTAAACAAATACAACTATATTGTGGTAAATCACACATAGTTTGTAAAATTTAGAGGAACCAAGAAGAAAGAAAAAAAAAAGCATATTCCAGATTTTTTTAACAGGAGTACACCAAACTACATTGTTAAAAACTGCAGCTAGTTTGAAAGAAAGAGTTATTGACTTAGTCAGACAGGGCCTCACACCAACATAACACAATAAAAAGCCTTAAAAAAAACCCACAAGATTCAGGAATATTTTAAACAAAAGGTTAAGAGTTTGGATTTATTCTTATATTAGCTTATTCTATTTTGCCATTTGTCCTGCTTTATATTTAGACACATTTTGGCTTTTCTGAAGTTCTGTAGATTTTTATAGTATTAAAAACCTGCACATGAGACAACTGTTAAAGTTCTACAGCTAACTACAAACCTTTTTTGGGGAGAATTAAAACAAGACAATTGTCTGTAAATGACAAAATATCTAGGGTGGTTACAGTAAGAAACATAATTGACAAATTATGTCCCAGCTACTCGGGAGGCTGAGCTAGGAGAGTGGCATGAACCTGAGAGCTGGAGCTTATAGTCAGCCGAGATCGTACCACTATACTCCAGCCTGGGCAACAGAGCAAGACTCCATCTCAAAAAAAAAAAAATTATTTAACTCTAGGAAAAATATTTATTTCCATGCTTTTCTATAATTGTTTTTACTAAAAACACATTTTATTCTTCTAGCACACCTTGCATTTAAATTTATAAATTTATATTCACTATCCTCAATTACACTCTATAACAGTACCTTTTAACTATTGTTAACTTGATTGTGAATCCTGGTGAGTTTGTTAGTTTGTTTGTTTGCTTGTTTTTCAGACAGAGTTTTTCTCTTGTTGCCCAGGCTGGAGTGCAATGTCTCGGCCTCGTCTCCCTGCAACATCTGCTTCCTGGGTTCAAATGATTCCCCTGCCTGAGCCCCCAGAGTAACTGGGATTATAGGTATATACCAGCATGTCTGGATAATTTGGTACTTTTTTTTTAGTATAGATGGGTTTTCTCCATGTTGCTCAGGCTAGTCACAAACTCCCAACCTCAGGTGATCCACCCGCCTTGGCCTCCAAATCCTTGGCTGGGATTACATGGATAAGCCACCATGCCCTCTACCCTGGTGAGTTTTTAAAATTATGTGCTGGGTGCAGGTAAACTCTAATTTACTCAGCATAGTTAGGAGCATGTTTATTTTTATGTATGCCTTCAGGCCTTACCAATTGCAAACGAGGAAATTTGATAGTTATAAAAGACAAAGAGGCAGTTTATAACCATAAGAAATTTAGAAAACATAGGATTGGAACTGCACAGTTTAGACCTCCTGTTTGCAACTTGAAAGCAGTTTCATTTTACCAGTACGTTTGAGACTCTATTTGTTTTCCAAATTGAATATCAGGTAAACTGAAGAGTATCACAGCCTTCATATCCTGTAGAAAAATTTGATTAATGTACCTACCATTTACTAAGTTAATTAATTAGATATCTTTACTAATATACATAACAGATATACAACCACAGAGAGAAGCAGAAGTTCCAGGAGTTATAAATTTTATTTTACCAATTTTGCAATTGGATTATTGACCTCTAGGGGAGGCCCTTTAAAAACAGGGCTATGAATACAGTTTCCAAGACCTAATAAAAAAGCATAGCTGGAATACTGAGATAGATTTTGAGAGGAACTTATTCACTTCTAATTCCCACACCTACATAAGAAAAATATTTCTCATAAAAGGAGATTTGTGGTGCCTTTTCTGTAACCCTCAAGAAGTCCCTGACCACCAGCTTTTATCCAAGGCAAGATAGAGTGGAGAAAAGTAATTTCGTTGACTGAGGGAAAAAACATTTCCTAGAAAATCAAGATGTATGAGGAGAAAACATAAATGTCTGTTGAATACACCTACAGCATAAATCTCCACTTTTAACACAGCTGAATGCTTTTTAAGAATTTTTTATTAATTTAACTTTAGAGAGGATATGAACAGTGATCCCTATAATTTATTTCAGTGGTTTGCACCACTACCTGTTCACAATCATGTTTAACTTTTCAAGTTTCATTTCACAGAGAGTTGCTTAGTCATTGAGCAGTTACATCAGTGTCTTTGTTGGCACCAGAGGCCATCAGGTTAACTAAAAAAAATAAGTGTATTCACATCACACAGTATCGCAGGACTGCTGTTTTCTAAGAAAAGTATCTTGCTAACTGACAATCACCTCCTCAAATATCAAGCTTTGCTGCTAGAAGGATCTGTAGCCCAGTTGAAAGCCTGCCCTCATCTGAACTCAGTGACTTTTTACCTTCAGAATTACTTGGATCCTCTGTATCACAATGACTGTTAGAGCCTGGGAGCAATTATTGCTGCTGAACAATCAGGGAAAAACACATTTGTTCTGGTGACCTATGTCACTGGGGTCATTTTTACTTTCACTGGTCTCCACCACAGGCTGGACAAAGTTGGGTATGCTTTTCTTGTTGCCCGGGAAATCCCATTGAAAATGCTCTGGTTTGTCACATGAGTAGAAATTAGCAGGTGCACCTTGGTGATTCTGCATCTTGTAGGCCTGTAATGTGGCCAGTAGTGCCTCTTTCATTCTCTTATGACTCTCCTGGATTTTCTAGGACTCTTCCTTCCAATTCTTGTTGTAAAAGACTAAAAAATCCATACCAGGAGGCTGTCGACAGTGCTGAGTGGTCCCATGGCCTGCTTTTGTAGTTTTCTTCTGATATTAGGGGATACCTGTGAAATAAACATATATTTTAACATTATCTCTCCATTGATGGATTTAGGAGATAGAGAGGTATGTTTCACTAAAGCTTCTCTCAGACTTTACAAAGAGTCTAAGAGATTTTTATCTGGTTTGTGATTCAACAAGGACAGTTTAGAGTAATTAAGAGGTTTTGTTTTGGTTCTTTGGAAGCCTGCTAACATGCACATAAGAAAGGGTTTTCTTATCCACTTATCCATGGGATCATTGAGACTTCAATTAAGGTTTTCAAAAAGCACTGTTTTGTATGTATTGGAAATAGTAATTCACCTCTTTTTTACTCATTTACCTCCTTCAACTGTGTTTCTTTCCTGACTATAGGATACCAGTTGTTAGTCTTCAAAATTATTTGCTTCCTGTAGTGTTGCCTATTTTTTCAGCAGCAGCAGCAGTTAAAATTAGACTTAAATGACTTGCAGCATTTCTGCGCATTAAACACTTTGTTTAAATTTTGGACAGCCTGTATATGTCTATCGGGGTCATCAGAGAACTTGCCTAAGTCCTGCTTTATTGGTTTAATGTTACTGCAATGAGAAGGAAATTTAAATTAGATGCACCAGCAAAATTGTATACCTAGGCTGTAAAAATGCCCAGAACATTCCATACAAAAAAAAAAAAAAAAAGGATAAAAGACAAAATAGCTGTGAGAAGAAAAATGATAAATACAATAGATAAAAATTGGAAGTCTTTGTGCCAACAGCCTGATGAGCTGTTAGGGACCAGAGTTAGTCTAAGGGCAATCAGGTTACACTGAGGTGTAGCCTCAATGAGAAACTTGCAGTTTCCCTAGGATCTTTTTTATGTCACATGCAGTTGACAGACTCTGCATGAAAGAAAACTAGATTGAAACAAACAGCACATTTTGAAATGAATGTGAAAGGTTAAAAGTCCACTCTTACTCCCCTGTAAATTATTTGCTTCTCAGCCTGTGCACCAATATATGTTGTAGTCTCACCAATGCACCAAGATTTAAGAGTATACCTTTGTCTGATATTATGTACACATTTGTGTATTACATCCAAAAAAAGTAAGAAGCTATGGCACAAAGACAAGATTACAACAAAAGAGATAAGTAAAAGAAGAAAGCTCTCTCCCAGTAAAAAGAGAGGCCCAATTGTGTTTCCCACTATGAGTCTGGGTTTCAGGGTTATAATAAAATAGGAAGAGAAAGAAATGCACTTAGTGGGCTGTTTTGAAGAACATGTGATTCAGCTTCATGGTCTGGGCCTGAGACTAATTAGAAAGCTTAGCCCAGGAGGCTTGCACAGAAATAATCAGGGACTGAAGTCATAATTTACAGTGGCTGCTCAGCTTATCCATGACCTATCACAAGCTGATGTGAAAGTTTGGCCCAATAATTTGGCCCAGGCCTAATTAATAACTAAAATAATGATTCATAGAGGCCCAGCTTAAAGTCCAAAAAGAAAAAAAAGTGTCAACCAGACCACACTCTATGTTTCCAAATGAAGAAGAAACTGCTTCCTGAGAACCCACTGATTATAAAAAGGACAAGGATATTTTTATGCCAGGCCTAGTTTTCTGATCTGAGTGAACCAGAAGTTTGTGAAAGATTTTTATATGAATGGATTGAAGGTTCTTCTGCCTGTAAAGACATAGGTGTATCTCTAGGTACAACACCCATGTGTTAGTTATCTTACTGAAGTCTGCAACCTGATTTATTTTTCAAGCTGCTCAATGTGGTATGTGTAAATGATGCACTGACCTCTAGGCTGGGGGTTTTCCAGGAAAAATTTCCTTGCTGTCTCCCTAAGTCAAGCTAGCTTTCTCCACTCAGTAACATGCTAGAGAACCCCCTGAATGTGGCTATTTCAGACTTACAATAGGGAACAAAAACAAGTATAGCAGAAAAAGAGAAAAGACAGCAAAAGAACAGAAACTCTAAAGACCACAATACAGGTCTGTAAAATTCAGGTCCCTGAGGGCACCTGATATCTGTTATCAGTGTGGCAAGACAGAACAATTTAGCAAGAAATGCTGAGACAACAAAAAAAGCCACCTTAACATTGTCCAACTTGTGATGGTAACCACTTAAAGGAATGATGCTTGCAGACGCATACATCACTAGGTCCAGGACCAGTCTCACAAATGCTCCAACAGGACAAATTGTTCCTGGAAATCAATTCCTAATCTCTAAGAGCTGCCATAATCTTCAAAGGCTGTACTCCTCAGAAGCCTTGAGTAATTCTTGAGGTGGAAAGGAGGAAGGTAGAACTCCTTCTGGAAGCTAGAGCAGGTCTCTTTGTTCTCCTCTCCAGTCTAGGCTTTCTATCCTTCCAGTAAGTGACAATGGTTGATGTGTCAGCAGAGTCCTTTATCCAATATTTTCTCAGCCCATCAGTTATAGTTGGAAAGACCTTCTATTTACTCATGCCAATTTAATCATTCCTGAAAGTCCCACTTTATTACCAGATAGAGATATTCTGGCCTATATAGAAGGCACAATCTTAATGGCTCTGGAACGAACCCTTTGTCTCCCCTTAGTGGAAATCAGTGTTAACTAGAGTACAGATATTTTGTCCCATACAGAAGCTGCTATCTTAATGGCTCCAGGACAAAATCTTTTTCTCCCCTTAGTGGAAATCAGTATTAACAAAGAGGTGTGGGATGTCCAGAAAAAAATTACTGAACTACAGCCACTACATTAATCCATATTTCCCTTAAGGATCTCACTATTCTTTCTAGCCAGAGGCAGTCATTTCCCAAAGCCAGAAGTTAGAAAAGTTCTAGAAGACATTATAAATAAGATATAGGAGAAAGGCCTGCTAAGACCCTGCATCAGTTTTTAAAAAACTGCAAATATTAGGACTAGAGAGACCTCATGAGGAATGGAGGCTAATTAAGAACACTGTCTCCCTACTGAGACAGTTTTTCCAGTCTATCTGGTTATTCTTAATTCTTGTACTTTGCTAACTCAAATTCCCAAGGGAACTGAATGGTTTACAGTTTTAGACCTGAAGGGTGCCTTTTTTTGTTTTTATCATTTCATTCTTGCTTCCAATACCTGTTTGTCTTTGAGGATCTGTCCAAACAGGATACACAGTTAACATGGAAAGTATTGCCACAGGGGTTTAAGTAAGCTTCCACCTGGTTTTAGTAGGCATTATCAAGACACCTCTCTCAGTTCTGTCATCCTTAGGTTAAAATTTTACAATACGACATTCTCCTCTGTGCCACAAATGAGGCTTCTCAATTTTCTAGCAAGCAGAGGTTATGAAGTATCACTGTCTAAGGCTCAACTTCGACAGACCTCAGTGAAGTACTTAGGCCTGATCCTAGCTGAATATACAATCATGTCATCTGCAAAAATTTTAAACAACATCAGAAGCAAAGGCAACATTTCCCAGTGACAGCTTTAGCATTATGGGTTTTAATTATAGCAGCCTTCTTTCCATTACACACAGAAGAGCCTAAAAAGGGGAAGCTGGAGAGAATATCACCTGTCTTATCAGTTCCTCTTCTCTCAGTGGTGGCCAAAAGCTGACCAGCGGTGAGGCAAGGAAGTGGCACAAGCAAAATGCTGGCAAAGGAAAAAAGCAGCACCTTTACAAGTGCAAAACAACTACCGCTCTGGGACCCTCCTGGTCAGCTGTCTAGCTCTACAGGTGACCCACCCACAGCAAAATCTCTTGTTTCTTGTTTACAAGCAACATCCCAGATTATAATGCTCTACTAAGATTTAAGTAAAATTTAGGAATTTGAAATACCTCTCTAATTGTGGCCACTGTTACCTCTCTCTTACACCTAACATGATTCTCTCCAAATCCAATTTAAATAAAAAAGTAACCTCTAAAGAGAGAGACATTATAATAGGCCCATGGGTGAGTTAAGGAATAATTACAAGTGAACCTTCCTTCCCAGTAGAAAAGAGTTTCCTGATTGCAAGGTTATCCATTTTATCAGTGATATTCTACTAACAGCCCTTAATATTCGGCCATTTTTGTCATTCCCAAAAAGTTTAGTAAATGTTTTACCGACAGAATAGTTTACTCCCCCACACCTAATGCTTTAATATTGTTTACCTAATGCTTTAATATTGTTTACACTTGGTTCTGATAAACATGGAAAGGCAGAAGTCTGGTAGAGGCCACGTAATTCACTCACTCAATCTGAGTTTACTACCAATCAGGGAGTTAAAGTTAAAACCTTAATATTGACTCTAAAAAGCTTTTACAGTCCTAATTAAGTTCACTCTAAAATCCACTCAATGTGCTTGCCTTTTCTGACTTCAGCAATGGTGAAATCAAGGTACACATTCTATTTTTATCACACACATTTGAGTCTACAGCTCTCTGCCTGGCCCATTCGCTTATGGCAATAATCAAGTGGACCTTCAAGTTATGACAACACTGCTTGACCAAGTCACACAATCACATTAATTTTTCCACCAAAATTGGAGGTACTTATCTAAACAATTTAAACTTACCCAGAAACTGTCTAAACAAATTATCCTACAATGCCCAGATTGCCAGCTTACAGACATGTTTTCTCCTTGAACAGGTGTTAACCCTAGAGGACTAGAAGCTAATAAGTTATGGCAAACAGATGCACCCACATCCCTGAATTTGGAAAACTAAGATATGTACATGTACCAGTTGACACCAACACTCATTTAATTAGTGCACATACTCTGCTGGGAGAGTCAACTTGATATGTCATTAAACATCTTCTTTTAACTTTTGCATTTATGGAGTAACTCCCCAAAATTAAGACTGATAATGGTCCCGCTTATGCCAGCTCACAATGTCAACCATTTTATCACAGTTGGGATAGCCAACATTCCACAGGCATCACTTATAACCCCCAAGGACAAGCAATGGTAGAACATGCCAACTTCACCTTTAGAAATGTGCTTAAGAAACAAAACAAAACAAAAAAAAAAAGGGAAGAAATGATAAAGACCCTGCAACACTATTGGCACAAGCCTTACTTATCCTTAATTTTCTAAATTTAGATGACAAACTTCCATCAGCTGTAGAAAAGCACTTTGCTAAAACCTCTCAAGGCATAAAACCTGCAGCTTGATGGAAAGATGTAAACAGTAATGAATGATGTGGTCCTAGTGAATTATTAATGCGGAGAAGAAGGTATTCTTATGTCTGCACCCCTTTGGATGCCAACAAAATGCATCAAACCATTCCATGGAAAGGCTAGCACCCAATCTGGTACCAAAAATGAAGGCTTTAACCCAGCAAGATTCACAGCCCAGATGATGTGGCTTCTACACAACACAGGCCCTGGGCATTATGCTGAAGAAACAAAAGGCTAAGCAAATCCTGCTCTGGACACAGACACCATTCACTTCAGATAATGTATTTCTTTTTTATTCTCTCACTCTGCCTACTACCTGTCCCCGCTACTCTCTAAAAAGCCCATCTTATAAATCTGACTTTTTTCAGCTCTGTGATCTGGGGATACACTCCCTTTCTACCTTCTAACAACATAACTGCTTGGCTGGGAGGAGTTAACAAACCCGCAGTGGGGTTCCTTAGTAACGACACTCATCAAACTGAAGTACTGGGTCACACTTTGACTGGAAAAGAATGTTGCTAATTATACTCATGATTCTTTTGTGCTATTTTCCAATTCTAGGATGAAAAGCCAGAATAAGAGCAATGACTGCCTCACATCTACACTAAAATATGAGTGTAGTTCCTGCACTCACATCTACACTCTCCAATCAAAAGGACATGAGGAAAAAAAAGGAGGGGGGATGTAGGAATTTAATCAGGATGGTGGGAAAGATATTAAATCTAGTTATGTAAATAAACACAATCCTTCTTGAAAAGCCTGAAGGTTTTTACAAAAGTCTCAGGATAAGGTTATGGCTGAAGGCAACCTAATCCTTACCTGGAGTAAACAACTTAAAGTGGGTACAAAGAAAGGAAGAATAGTTTATCTGGATAGCTTGTTTACCCAGGTAAAACAAACCTTAGATGTACAGTGAGTGCTTAATTGCTTTCTACTCAGGAAGTCCAGTGTCAATTATCCTCTAGTGGTGTTTACTCAGGACCTTTGTTCATTGATCTTTAGCAAATAAATGTGAGTCTCACTGACTGATTGAGACTGAGGTTGCAAGTGTTTACAGTACTCTCTGGGGAGTCTGTAAGTGGCTTGTACACTCAGTTGGACTGGCAAAAGAGAATATATGTGTGCCAGGGTAGTTGATTCATCCATCGCTGTGTCAGCTTCTGCACGTCAGACTCTAGCACCTGATTCCCCTGTGTGAGGAGTGCTACCACATCCATTAAGTATAAATGTAACAATATATGCAAAATTCATTTAGAAAGCCATGAGTCAGCATTGAGAGAAATAAAAAGAAATATAAATAAATGCAGACAGGCCAGGCATGGTGGGACAGGACTGTAATTACGACACTTTGGGAGGCTGATTCGGGCAGAACAATTGAGTCCATGACTTGTAGACCAGACTGGGCTACATGGTGAAACTGAGGTGGGAAACTAAAGATATAAAGAAAAATAAAATTAAAAAGAAAAAGAAGTAAGCATTCCTGTGTTAGTCTGACCCGTCCCACAGGCAGCCACAGGCACAACTCAGACTCAGGAAAAACTCTTGATAAACACTATCTGATATCTGAGAAGCTTGTACACAAAAGAATGTGCTCTGGAGACTCTCCCAGTACTCCTTCAACACAGAGAGTAGAAAAACAAATTTTACTTTGTTTTATTTTATGAGTCTATAGATTCTTATTCTTTATAGGTAGTAACTTCAAGTATTCTGTTTTATCAAAATACAGCAAAGGTCACAAGAAGCCTGAGCAGACCCAAACTACAGCTGTCTGGGCATCATAGAGAAGGTTATGAGATAAACCAATGCAAAGCTCTTTAGAGCGAAACCTAGATAACAGACATCTGGGTTGCTTGGCAATGGTCATGTGTAATGCTGAGCTATGCATGTGTCACAACTTGCTAAATTGTTCTGCTTCTGTAACCTTGCTTTTGTGCCACTGTAACTGTAATCCTGCTTCAAGGATTACAGTTAGCCCACTCCCTTTTTGAAGTGTGTATAAGTCAACTGCTGTCTTTGTTCTGGGACCAGATTTTTGGATGTTGAGTCCACTGAGTCTGAGTGCACTCAGCAAAAATCCAACAGTACCCCAAGGCCTCTCTGGGCCTCCTCATTCCCCAACAAAACCTCATCTCTACCAAAAAATACAAAAAATAAACCAAATGTGGTAGTGCACATCTGTGGTCTCAGCTACTTGGGGTGCTGAGGTCAGAGAATCTCAGTGAGTTGAGATCTTGCCACTACATTCCAACCTGGGTGACAAAGCAAGACCTTGTGTCAATAAATATAGGAAAGAAGTTTCTTGTTTAGGAGCAGTACACTAATTATTGTTTCAGCCAAATCCCAATCAAAATCCAGGCAAAGATATCAACGAACTCTTTCTAAAATTAGAATGAATGAAATAAGATTGAGGAAGGACAAAGTTAAGAACTTACACTTCTGGTTCAGAATACTTATACTGTACTAGAGCAATCGAGTGTGGCATTGATGATTTAATAGACAAGTGGATACATTGAACAGAATTGGCCACCCCCAAACAGACCCAACTCAACTGATTTTGTCAAAGGCACAAAGACTATTCAATGGAAAAGATAAATCTCTTCCACAAGTGGCAAAAGAACAATTGGAAACTATATATATATATTTTTAAAAAAAGACACAAACTTCATAGCTTTCCTGAAAAAAATTACTGAAAAATATTCACACATTGAAATTTTCTAATGCAAATTTGTAAGAGAAGAAAATCTGCATATTCTTGCATTCAGTAATGAGTTATTGTCCAGTCCATGAAAGAAAAAATATTGATAATATAGCCTTTATTAAAATTTGAAATATCTACTCTATAAAAGACATTTTTTAAAGTTAGTCATGATGGCTCACATCTGTAATCCCAGCACTTTGGGAAGCCAAGGTGGGTGGATCACCTTAGGTCAGGAGTTCCAGATCAGCATGGCCAACATGGTGAAACACTGTCTCTGCTAAAAATACAATAAAATTAGCTGGATGTGGTGGCAGTCACGTGTCATTCCAGGTACTCTTGAGGTCAAGGCACAAGAATCCCTTGAACCTGAGAGGCAGAGGATACAGTAGGCCGAGATTGCACCATTACAATTACCTGTCAAGGTGACAGGGTGAGACTTTGTCTAAGAAAAAAAAAAAATGGAAAAGAAATAGGATCCTGTTAAGAGAACCAAAAAGCCACAGGCTGAAAAGTGACTTGTATGCAAAATACACAAAGAAACTCTAAAACTGAAGAATATAACCCAATTAAAAGGAAAAAACCTGAATAAGTGACTCACTTTAGGAAGATAATGGAAATGGAAAACAGGAACACAAAACATTGCTCACTGAGCTCCTGCTGCTTCTGCTTCTGCTGAAGGCTGAGGCTCCAGGCTGTCTCATAAAGAGCAGCAGTGACTCCAAAGGCCATCCCCACCTACCCCAGCTCTTCCCTTCTTCCAGGGCCCAAGAATTCCCCAGGCACTGGGCATGCTCTCCCAAAATGAGCTGGAAGCTGGATGTTTTATTTCTCAGCTTTTCTTAAAGTTCTGGAGTCCGCCAAGTATCCTTAAGTTGGAAGGTTTATTTTTATCCTAAAAGCCTTGAAGCACTAACAAGTATTAGAAGGTTGGTTTTAAACCCACACTTGTCTCCACATGGAGATAAAATAATTGGTGCAGTTGGTCACAGTGACTCATGCCTGTAATCCCAACACTTTGAAAGGCTGAGGATGATGAATCACCTGTCAGGTGAGACATGCCTGGCAAATATGGTGAAACAGTGAATCTATTAAAATAAAATTTTTTTAAAATTTAACTGGGTGTGGCGATGGTCTCCTGTAATCTCAACTACTCAGGAGGCTGAGACAGGAGAATTGCATGGACCCAGGAGGCAGAGGTTGCAGTGAGCCAAGATTGCACCATTGTATTCCAGTCTGGGTGAGACGGAAAAAAAAGTCCCACACAAAAGTTTGTACTCAAGAAATTCCTGTTGCTCTCTTAACACCAAATAATCACTTGACTGAAAGGGTTCTCTACATTATGACATATCACACTAATTCACCACATTGTTTCAGTAGCTAGAGTTTACTATCTTCTTGTAGTAACCTTAAAATTAGAACAAATAACAGGATAAATAACTATATGCACTAGCATTTATATACATAGTTTTTACCAGGTAGAGCTTAGAGTGTGTATTTTAAAAATTCTTTCTCTTTGGCACAGCATACGCATGCTTTTTGGCAGCAATCATAGAATAATGAACAAACAATAACAATCAAATAATGCTAAACAACACTTGATGTCAGGGGAAAGCAAATTAACAATGAGAGCACTGAACATCTATAATATGTCTAAAAATTTTTTTAAATGCAATGAAAACTGTGAAAGAAATCCTTGTTATTTGCTGGTAGAATGCATAATTGTACAGCATTGCTAAAAGATACTTTTTTTCTTCTGCCACAGTTTTTGCAGTTTCTTTTCCCAAAGCTAAACATAGTCTCATCACATAAGCTAACATTTGCATATTTAGGTATTTAGACAACAACTTTGGAAACTTGCATCTAACCAAAAAACCACATGCAATGTTGTATGCCTGCTCTCTTGACACTGGCCAAATACTTTAAGGAATCAGGTTACCGTTCAATAATATCCAAGCCAGGTAAATCCATGAAATGGAATACTATTTATTAAGACAAAGGAATTAATTTATGAGGTCATACATGGATGCATCGTACATACATAAAGCTAACTAGAAAAAGCCAGTCTGAAAAGATCACATATTGTATGATACCATTTCCATGACACTATAGAAAAGAAATGGGTACAGAGATTGTAAACAGACCTGTAATTTACAGTGGTTTGTAAGTGGCAGGTAGTGATCTGAATAGGAGATTAGGCTGATAAAAAGAGGCACAAATGGGCCACGTGGGAGTGAACTCCTTCTGGTTGGTGAGGTCATGCTGCGTGTATGGAAGAGTCAAGAGTGTGTAGTACCAGCATGAATAAAAAGGCTCCTACTCATTCTAGGAATGGAGCATCTTCTCTCTTCACACATAGAACTATCTTATGAAGAGTTTTGAGAAAGCTTTTGTTGTATGTGGTAAAAGATACATAACAAAATTCACCATTTCAAACATTTAAGTGAGTATTCAGTGCACAACTATTCTCAAGTTGTGCAACCATCACTACCATTTCACTTTCTCACCAGCAATGCATAAAAGTTCTACTTTTTTTCACATACTCTCCAACTCTTCCTTAAAAAAAAAATAGACATTTCAATAGGTAAAACTTGGTAATCTCATTGTGGTTTAGATATTTATTTAGATTATGGTTAATGATGTTGAACATCTTTTAATGTGCTTATTGATTCTGGTTTTGTCAATGATTGTATGAACAGAAGAAAAAGAAAAAATAGATAAACTGAACTTTATCAAAACTAAAAACTTTTGTGCATCAAAACACACTGTGAAGATAGTAAAAAGAAAACCAAAAGCATGTAAGAAAATATTTGCAAGTCATATATATGTTGAGTCTAGTATCAAAGATATAGAAAGAATTCTTACAACTCAAAACAAAAAGACAAAAACCCACCTAAAAAATACACCAGACACAGTGGTCATGCCTGTAATCCCAGTACTTTGAAAAGCAGAGGCAGGTTGATCACAAGGTCAGGAGATTGAGACCATCTCAGTCAACATGATAAAACCCCATGTCTACTAGAAATGCAAAAATTGGCTGGGTGTGGTTGTGCATGCCTGTAGTCCCAGACTTCAGGAGGCTTAGGCAGGAGTATCATTTGAAACCAAATGGTGGAGGTTGCAGTGAGCTGAGATCACACCATTATACTCCAACCTGGGGGAAAGAATAAGACGCCACCAAAAAATGCAAAAGAAAAAGGAAAAGAAAAAGACAGAGGACTTCCAAGGACTTTTCTCCAAAGACACAAATAGCACATGAAAATTGCTCAAAATCACTCACCTAACCTAACCCTAAACCTAACCCTAACACCTAACACTAATCGTAACCTTGAAGCCCTAACCCAAAACAAAACCATAATCCTTAAATGAAACTCTAACTATAAAACTCTAAAACACTGAACATAACCATGACCCCAACACATAAGCCTAAGAAAAACCCTAAACCTAACTGTAAAATCATAAAAACTGAACCCTAAGACTAAAACTAAGCTAACTCTAAACCTAACCATAAAATTAAATCTTAGGCAAAACCTAAACCTAAAGTCTGAAGATTAACCATAACCTTAACCATAAACCACAAAGGTTAAGCATAACCCTTAATCCTCATCCTAAACACTAAATCTAACCTGAACCCCTAACACTAAACCTATCACAAATACTAATCCCTAACAATAATCCTAAACTCTTAATGATCATCATAAGCCATAACCCTAATCTGTAACCCAAATTTCAACCCTAAATTCTAACCCTAACCCTACAACTTAACCCAACCCTAACTGTAACCCCAACCCTAACGAACCCTAACACTATCCTTAAACTTTAACCCTAACAGTAAACCTAACACCAACCCTAACCCAAAACACAACTCTTACCCCAATCCTAACCTGATACCCTAACATTAAGCTTACCCCTACACCAACACCAAGCACGATCATAAACCTAAACCATACCCTCCCTTAAACACAGAACCTTAAGCCCATATCCTAACCTAAATAATAACACTAGTGCTAAAAGTACTCTAAACATAAAACAAACCCTAAACCCTAATCCTAACATTAAAACTTAAACCCAAGCTTTACCCCAACCCCAATACTAACCCAAATCTTAACCCATAACTACAACCCTAACGCTAACCGAACACCAACAAAATACCCAACACCAATCTCAACACTAATAGTAAACCCCAAACCTTACCCTAACCCTGACCCTAACCTTAAACCCTAATACTAAACCAAGCACTTACCCACAACCCTAAACAGAACCTAAGGCTTATCCTAACCATAACAGTTATTCTGAATCCTAAACCTCAGACTAACCCTAAGACGCTAACCCGAACCATGACTCTAATGCCTAAACCTAACTCTAATTCTACCGGTAAAATAAACCTAACTCTAATTCTAACTGTAAAATACAAACTACACAAAACAGTAAAAATAATACTAATTGCATCTCATAACCCTAACACTAATACTGACCCAAAAACCCCAATCTAAACCCTAAAAGTAACACAATCTTAACATAATCTAAACTCTAGCAATAAAACCAAACCAAAACTCTGACCTTGAACGCTGAACCCAAACACTAATCTTTACCCTAATACCTAAGCCTACACCAACCCTAAGGCCAAACCAAAACCATAACCTGAACTAACCCTAAACCTTAAACCTAATCCTAATCTTTGCCCCTAACTCTAGAAATACCTTAACCCTAACCTTAACCATAAATGCTAACCACTAACCCTAACACTAAACCGACCCCTATGCATAAACCCTAACCCTACTCCTAAACTCTAAGCCCAACCCTAACTGTAACACTGACCATGACAACTAACCCTTAACCCAACCCTAACCCAGCCCTAAGAGTCATGCCGGCCCTAAATCCAAAACCCTAACCATATTCCTAACAGTAAACCTTACACCTAACCATAACCATAAATGCTAAATACTAACCCTAACTCTAACTCTAAACCCTAATGCTCAACCCCAAACCCTAAACCTAAATATAACATATGAGATGAGCCCAGCCAACAGGGTACACCATTTTCTCTACAAAAAATAAAAACGAGCCAGGTATGGTAGCTGAGGTTAGAGCAGAAGGACCAATTGAGCCCGAGAGTGAGAGGCTGCAGTGAGCCATAATGGCACCACTGCATTCCAGCCTGGGCAACAGAGTGAGATCCTGTCTCAAAAAACAAACAAACAGCATAAGAGTTAAACTTTCTTATGTCCTTGGAAAAACTTCAGTATTGTTTAAATGTGTTTTGTCTTGTCATTATTCTTATTGCTACAATTTAAGAACTTTGTTTAAAGACAATTTGGGAAGGTTATTTGGTAAAGATTTTGAAGAAGCAATTGAACTTTACACAAATGGTCAAGAAGGCAACAATACAACTTAAAAGTCCTTGTGCATTATGCCTTTTGGGCAATTCAAAGCAATATATTTTCATTGATTATAAAGCAAAGCATCCTTTGCATCTTTCAAAACAGCAAAAACATAATGGGCTGATTATCGTGGCTTACACCTGTAATTCCAGTATTTTGGGAGGCCAAGGTGGGAGGACCACTTGAGACAACGTGTTCAAACTGCAGTGAGCTATGATCACACTACCACATTCCTGCCTGGGCAACAGAATAAGACTTTCTCAAAAAAACAAAACAAAACAAAATGAAATCAACAGTAACAATATTTTCAAGAATAAATTGACCAAGATGCAAGACTCAGACATAGAAAATTACAAAATATTGCTGAAATAAATTCCAGAAACAATAAGTAGAAATAAAGACAGCCCATGTTTCTGGATTAGAAGATAATTTTTTAAGATGAGAATACTACACAAAGCAATCTATGAATTCATTGTGATTTCTATGAAAGTACCAAAGTCCTCTCGACAGAAATGGACAAGCCAATCCTAACATTCATATAAATTTCAAGTGACCCTGAATAGCCAAAATAATCTTGAAAACAAAAACCAACTTGAAGTCTCACAATTCTCAATTTCAAATATTACTGCCAAGAAACAGCAGTCAAAACAACATAATATTGGCATAAGGACACATACAGAGATCAATGAAACTAATGTCAAGTCCAACCATACCTCTATGGTCAATTGATACTGTCATGTAGCCAAGACCATAAAATTCAACAAATGCTGTTAGACAACAGAATAATCACATTCATACAAAGAAATTGTACCCTTTCCTCATAGCTCAATGGTTCGAAAGCCTACATATTAAAGTCAAAACATAAACTCTGGAAGAAGATATAGGGATACATCTTCATAACCTAGGATTTAGCAGCGGTTTCTTAGGTCTAATACAAAAACCTTAGAGCTGATACAGCCACCTAAAGAAATAATTTCCTCAAAATTAAACATGTTTGTGCATTGAAAGGCACTATCAAGAAAGTGAAAAGACATGCCACAAAAAGGAAGATTCGCACGTTATAGATGTGAGAAGGGTCTGTTGTCTACAATATATGAACAACTTGTATAACTCAACAACAAAAAAGACAATCAAAATACAAAATGGAGAAATAGTTGAACACACACATTTCACCAAAAATAAATGCATGGAGAAAACAACCACATAAAAAGACAAACAGTAAAATATATAAGTTTCATTTCATGAAGTGTTTCATATGTTAGCTTTTCCCATAGTCATGGGATTCTGTGTTGTAAAATTAGTCCTGTCTAGCTCCACCTGAGGGTGAGCCAAGGTAACAGTATGGCTAGGTAGCAGGTTTCCTTGGATGAGAAAAGAAAATACTTTACAGGAAAGGATGTTCTCAAATAAAAACTTTTCTGCTGAACTATAGTTTCCAATAAAGGTAACAGTTTGCCCTTCAGTCTCCACGGGTCAAGAATTTGCCGCCCAGTAGGAAGTAAAAGAGGGAGCCATTAAGTTCATGGGGTACATGGATGCACAACTGCCCCAAGTCTTGTAGCAGACTTGTGACATAATTACATTCCCTCTCAGAATTTCAATATAGAAATATTAATAATTCATCTGCTTAAATATCTAGGCTTACTTTACTTACTTTACATTGTGCAGTTAAGGATGTTCCGAAATATTTATATAGATTGTCAGGATGTGGGCTAGGACTTTTTGTCAGTTAACTGTACTGGGGGACTATGTAAAATATAAGTATTTAAACCCAAAATATCTTGTAAGTAGCAACACACAGTTAGAAAATATAACAACGTAATAGTCTCTCCAATAAAATCGTATGTAATTTCAATAATCAGTTTTGTCATCTGTCTTCAGCACTGACCCTTGGTTTTTTTTACTAACTATCCCAAATATGGGCCTTGATTTATTTACTATTATTTTCTTGATTCATAAATTGAGAGTGATCTCATCAATTATATAACAAATAACGAATCATTTCTCTATCTTTAGAAACATCACATTATTAACTTTTCTACAGTTAGATATCACTACTGATGTGACTTTAAGGATTTAGCTGCACAAAGCCTTAGAAAATTAGATAAATTAGGTAAGTGTGGGCACTGGGTGAATGGATCGAGAGAATGCACATAAAATCCCCAAGACACCCAAGAGCCCCAAAAATGGGAACAGAGGAGCCTGCAAGCAGTTGAGCAGACTAAATGGGAGTAGGAAACAGACAGGACCACTTGGGGTCTGCAGCCATGTTGAGGTCTATGGTCCTTGTTGTAAGTTCAGTGGGAAACTGTGTCCAGAATTGGTTCCTTCCAGTGAGTTCAAGAATGAAGCCACAGACCCTGGCAGTGAGTGTTACAGTTCTTAAAGATGGTGTGTCCGGAGTTTGTTCCTTCAGATGTTCAGATGTGTCTGGAGTTTCTTCCTTCCTGTTGGTTCATGGTCTTGCTGACTTCAAGAATGAAGCCACAGACCCTCCCAATGTGTATTACAATTCATAAAGATAGTGTAGATCCAAAGATTGAGCAGCAGCAAGATTTATTATGAAGAGCAAAAGAGCAAAAGAGCAAAGCTTCCACAATGTGCAAGTGGACCCAAGCAAACTGCTCCAGCTGCCTGGGGAGGCCAGCTTTTATTCCCTTATTTGTCCCTGCCCACATCCTGCTGATTGGTCCATCTTACAGAGCGCTGATTGGTCCATTTTGCAGAGTGCTGATGGGCCCTTTTTTCTTTCTTTCTCTCTCTCTCCTTCCTTCCTTCCTTCCTCCCTCCCTCCCTCCCTCCCTCCCTCTCGTCACCCAGGCTGGAGTGCAGTGGCGCCATCTCGGCTCACTGCAAGCTCTGTCTCCAGGGTTCACGCCATTCTCCTCTCTCAGCCTCCCGAGTAGCTGGGACTACCTCAGCCTCCCGAGTAGCTGGGACTACAGGCGCCCGCCACTGCGCCTGGCTAATTTTTATATTTTCAGTAGAGACAGAGTTTCACTGTGGTGTCCATCTCCTGACCTCGCGATCAGCCCGCCTTGGCCTCCCGAAGTGCTGGGATTACAAGGGTGAGATACCCCGCCGGGGTGGAGTCCTTTTTATAGAGTACTGATTCGTGCCTTTACAAACCTTTATCTAGACACAGAGCACTGATTGGTGAGTTTGTACAGAGTGATGAATGGTGCATTTACAAACCTTTAGCTAGACACAAAGTGATAATTGGTGCGTTTTTACACAGGGCTGATTGGTGTGTTTACAAACCTTTAGCTAGAGATAGATTGTTGATTGGTGTGTTTCCACAGAGTGCTGATTGGTGCATTTACAATCCTTTAGCTAGACAGAAAAGCTCTCCAAGTCCCCACTCGACCCAGAAGTCCAGGTGGCTTCCCCTCTCAATCTCCCCTCTAAACAGAACACCTCAACTACTGTTGGGAATTGGACAATGACCGCTCTAGCTACTTTCTGCTGGATAGGGGCAAAGAAGGGGCCCTACATTTGTAGTGTTCTCCAGAGGGGAACTCTTTAGATAAGTGAAAGGGTCAGCGAGTCAGTCCAGGGGTCCTCAGTAGAAGTTGTTATCTGAGCTCATTTGGGGTTCTAGTTGTAAGATCATCTATAGCTTGACTGTCTTGATACTATAGGAAACAAATTTGACAAAGAAGTTAAAAATACAGGGCCCAAGGGCAAGTAATATCGAGATGGCTGTCACAGGACCTAGAAAGGGGAGAAATCATGTTACCCAACTCCAGAGGTTGGTATAAGAGTCTGAAAGGCATTGTGTGATTTCAGAAACCTTTTTCTGTAAACACCAGTCAGCGCCTCGTACTCTGCCTGGCTGGTTAGTGTAAGAACAACACTCTTCCCCTAAGATGTGCAGAGCTCTCCTTTCTCAGCAGTGAGGAGACCTAGGCCTCAGCAGTTTTGTAGAGTCACTGCTGCCAAAGGGTCTATTTGGGATTGTAGAGTAAGGATAGATTTTGTTATTTCTTGCAAACTGTCTTAGAGGCAGATATAGGTTGAAGATCCACATAAAAAGAATATGCCTTTGCTGGGTAGACAGAAATTTACCATGGCTTTTAAAGGAATAGAGTACACTATTTTTCTTTACTACTTCTATCTCTCTCTTTGTCTTTGCCTTCATGTTTGTCTCTCTCTTTCTCTCTTTCTGACTCCCTCTTTGCCTCTTCTTCCCTGATTTTCTATCCATTTATCTCTCTCTCTCTGAGTGCCTCTTTTCCTGTCACTTCCTCTCTCTCTCTGTCACTCACTTTCTGTCTCTTTCTCTCTTTCCTTTCTGCTGGTCTTTTCCACCTCTACCAGCTGCTTATGTTGCTGCTCTCCACTCTCCTTACCCTTTTTGATGGCTTTGGCAGTGTAAGACTGCCACCACCTCCTTGAGTATTTGCACTGCATGCAATAACTCCATGATTTTATTATAGTATTTAATGGCGGCTCCCCCAGAGGTTAGGAATTCCCTTTCTTTCCATATTACAGCATGGGCATGTAGGATTAGATAAGCATACTTGCTATCTGTATACACAATTATTCTTTTTCCCTTTCCCAGTTCAAAGGCTCAGTCAAGTGCCACAAGCTCTGCTAACTGGTCCCTGGGGGAAGAGGCTTACTTTCTAGTACGGTTACTTTACTAACTATGACATAACCTGTCTTTCGTATTCCATTCTCCACAAATGAACTTCCATCAATATATATGTTAAGGTCAGGATTAGCTAAGGGGACTTCTAAGAGATCATCTGGCCAGGCACGGTGGCTCAAGCCTGTAATCCCAGCACTTTGGGAGGCCGAGACGGGTGGATCACGAGGTCAGGAGATCGAGACCATCCTGGCTAACATGGTGAAACCCCGTCTCTACTAAAAAATACAAAAAACTAGCCGGGCGAGGCGGCGGGCGCCTGTAGTCCCAGCTACTCGGGAGGCTGAGGCAGGAGAATGGCATGAACCCGGGAGGCGGAGCTTGCAGTGAGCTGAGATCCAGCCACTGCACTCCAGCCTGGGCGACAGAGTGAGACTCCGTCTCAAAAAAAAAAAAAAAAAAAAAAAAAGAGATCATCTAAGGCACCATAAATCTGAACTATAATTTGTTGGAATTCATGCTCAATTGGTTCACCATCTTCTAGGAGAAAAGTGGCAGGGTTGAGGGCTGCACATGTGAGTGTTTGAAGCACCAGTTCCTCAAGGAGTAGTGCCAGGTATCTAAGCAGGTGATTGTCTGATAGCTATAAACTTCATTTGGCACCTAGCATGCCATTTACATCAGGAGTAGTCCAGATAGTGAGATCATTTCCTTGAAATATTTTGATAGCCTCTGACACTAAGATGGTCACCACCACAACTACCTGTAAACAATGAGGCCAGCCTTTTGCTATTACATCAATTTCCATACTTAGGTATGCCATTGGTTGTGGGGTTGTCCCATGAGTCTGAGTAAGGACTCAAAGAGCTATCCCTGCTCTCTCCATGATGTACAAAGAGAAGTTTTGTCCTGCAGAAAGGTGTAAAGCTGGAGCTTGTACTAGGGCCTGCTTCAAGGGTTTGAAGGCTGTTTCTGCCCCAGTTTTCATTTTACTAGATGAGTATTTGCCTTCTGGGTCTCCTTGATTAGAGTATAGAGTGGTATGGCTATCTTGCTCTATCTGGGGATCCATAGTTGCCAACAGCCGGTGATTCCAAGGAACCTACACACCTGTTTCAATGTCTTAGGGTGGGGATAAGTCAGTATAGGCTGTATTCATTCCTTGCTGAGGGCCCTGGTCTCTCTGGCTGAGATTAAGCCGATCCGCTCTAGGCAAAGCTAGGCCTTCAACCAAAAGGCCTTGTATCCTTGATTAGCTAGACAGTTCAAGAGATCTAGAGTAGCCTACAGTCATAAGGCTTCTGAACTTGTAGCCAAAAGTAAATCATCCACATACTGAAGGAACAGAGTGCGTGGAATTCAGAAGGGGCCCACATCTTGGGCCAGTGCCTGACCAAATAGATGAGGGCTATCTCTAAACATTTGGAGTAAGACAGTCCACATAAGTTGGGAGGTGTGGTCTGTGAAATCCTCAAAGGCAAAGAGAAACTGGGAGTCAGAGTGCAGGGGAATACAGAAGAAGGCATTCTTGATGTCCAAAACAGTGAAACATTCTGCTTCCTCTGGTATTTGAGAGAGCATGGTATAGGGGTTTGATGCAGCTGAATATACAGGAATTACTGCCTCATTGTTGAGTCTATGATCTTGCACTAGTCTCCACTGGCCATTAGGTTTTTGTACTACTAGAATTGAGCTGCTGCATTTCCTTAAAAGACTTGAGATTTTGAATGTTTAACAATATCCTGTATTCCTTTTTGAGCTTGAGAACTTAAGGGATATTGCCTTTGATAAGGAAAAGTGGTGGGGTCTTTTACCCTGATTTGGATTGGGTGGGCACTTTTTGCCCTTCCAAATTGTCCTTCCAATGCCCAGTCTTCAGGGTTGATTCCCCCCTCAAGTAGGGGACAACAAATTGGTAACTTGTTCCCCATATTCATGTAGATAATAGCTCCAGCTTTGGTGAATATATCCTTCCCTAATATGGGTTTGAAACTTTTAGGCATAACAAGAAAGGCATGTGAAAAGAGTAAAGTCTCCCAATTACAACTGAGGAGATGGGAGAAATACCTGGTTACAGGCTGTCCTAGGATTCCTTGAATGGTAGCAGACCTTGAAAACAGTTGTCTGGGACAGGAGATTAACACCGAGAAGGCTGCACCTGTGTCTAGGAGGAAGTCAATTTCCTGGCCCTTAATGGATAAAAGTACCCAGGGCTCAGTGAAGGTGACATGAGCTGGTACTAGCCCCAGGCACCCTCATTCCTGTGGTTGGTTCATCTGGGTGGGGGCTCATGGCCCAGAGAACCTTTGCCTTCTGGGGCAGTAGGCCTTCCAGTGATTGCCTCAGCATTGTGGATATGGATGAGGGGGTGGCTTTTTTCCCATTGGACGGTCTTTTTAAAAGTGTCCTTGTAAACCACACTTGTACCAAGACCTACTGGGTGATTAGCCTGCTTCATTTTCTGTCCTCTCTGAACCACCAAGGTTTGTTTGTCTGAGTGCCATGATTAAGGCTGCAGACTTTCTCTAATCTCACTTTTCCTTTTGGGCCAGTTCCTCTTGGTCCCTGTTATAGAATACTGAGGTTGCCAGGTTTAGTAATGCCTTCAGATGGCAGAGTTTACAGTGAGCCAATATAGTGCCACTATGCTCCAGTCTGGGCAACAGAGTGAGACTCCATCTCAAAAAAATAATAATAATATCAATAATAATGCCTCCAGATTTTTTTCAGGGCCCAGGGCTTGCTTTTGGAGCTTTCTCCTGATATCTGTGGCTGATTAGGTAATAAACTTATCTTTCAGATTCAACTGACCCTCTAGTTAGTTGTATGACATGGGAGTATGTTTTCTTAAGGCCTTCCATAGCCGCTCAAGGAAGGCAGAAGGATTTTGTTCCTTTCCCTGAGTTAAAGTGGACATCATTGAATAACTCATGGAATTTTTCCTAATTCTTCTTTGTGCTTCTAGAATACAGGTCAACAGATGTTTATGACTCCAGTCCCCATGATCTGAGTCAAGGTCTCAGTGGGGATCCATACAGGGGATGGCTTGCTGACCCATAGGGAATTTGTTCCTTTCTTTGGCTGTCATTCTATTATTTACTTGACTAAGATACCAGGCATCTCCAAACTCTCAGGCTGCAGCTAAAACCACATTCTTTTCATTAAAGATGAGGGTTTGATCTAACAATAGCATGGCACCTCTCCAAGGGAGATTGAAGGTTTGCCCTAGACCCTGTAGGACATCTATGTACTTATGAGGATCATCTGAAAACTTCCCCAGGCCTGTCTTGATATGCTTTAAATTATAGCGAGACAAGGGGATATGTATTCAGGTTGGGCCAAATTGCCCTCCCCCTACAGCTTGAAAGAGACATAACAGATAGCCTGGGGTTTTTTGTGATCCTTTGGAGATTTATTTGCTTGTTTCCTCCTTGGTGGGGGAGATTAGAGGAGGCTTATCATTAATAGGAAGGGGAGGTGTAGGGAGCCTAGGATATGGAGGTAAGCTGAGAGATCCTCCTATGGGATGTAAATTGCAAGCTTTGCATAGTTGTGTATTCTCCTGCAATGAATAGAAAGCTTGGACATAAGATATTTCACTTCATTTGCCTTCCCTGTTACGGAAAAGGTCAAGCTGCAGGATAGTATTGTAGTTTATACTTCCCTCAGGTGGCCATTTTTCCCTATCAGAGAGAGAATATTGGGGCCAGGACAAAGTGCAGGAAAAAAGTGCTGCCTCTTTTTCGGGATTTGAGGGTCAAATTGGTCCTAATGGCTTAGCATACATTTCAAGGGTAAGCCTATTGATGCCTGAGTGTTTCCCATCTGAAAGACAAAACCACCAGCTGTTTTGATTTGTTTGTTTCTCCCCCTGCCCAAGAACCCACAATGGTCCTTGGACTCTGCTGATCAGAATAGTTGCACTCACCAATGCAGCAGCAGAAACACCTCATGCTCAGGAAACCACAACAGTCCCTGGACCCTGTTGATTGTAATAATTGCACTCACCAATGCAGCAGAAGAAACACTTCTTGCTCAGTAATCCACAACTGTCCCTGGACCCTGCTGATTGGAATAGTTGTGCTTACTGATGCAGCAGCAGAAACGCTAGTTTTCCTCCTGGACCACAAAGAGGACCGAGGAATGTCAGATTTAGTGGGATTTACCAACACATTCTCAAAAACCTGCACCCTTGTCTGTCCTCCTAGACCACAAAGAGAACTGAGAAAAATTGGATTTAGTGGCCCTTACTGACACATTCTCAAAAAACTTTTAGAGTCCTAAGTGTTCTTCTTTTAGTACTGTCCTATAAATGTCCCTACCACTGTCCTATAATGATGTTATGCCCCAAGAATGAAGGTAGGGCCATACCCTGAGGGAGGGAAGGGATCTCCAGAGTTGGAAGAGTGATACTTTTTGTCCTTACCTAGATGAATAGGAAAGATACCATTTCTGAAGCTCCCCATATCCTAGATTCAGGCATAGCTTTTGTGAGGCCTCCTAGTCTAAGGAGGGATCCTAAAATTCCATATAGTAACCCCAACCCCTGACAGGGCTTTGGGAAAAAATTATGCCTTTCTGACTGGTGAACCTGGGTGCCTAAAGAAGGTAACAGAGTCCTGAAGTTTATACTAGAAAATTCTTATAGGAGAAATTAGAAAAGCACCAGTGATGGGGAGTAGTTTTTAGAAGCAAGACTAGCCTCAGAGAAGAAAGCTGAAAGGAAGTTTATCTGACAAGCATTAGGACCCAGGAGGAAGAGTCAGGATAGCTAGGATAGATAGGCGTGTTTGGATTGGCTGACATGACTTTGAGAGTTCTGCTCATGGCCGTGGGGTCAACCAACTTGTTATTGGGATCCCAGAACTGAAAGGCTTTCGCCTCTGTGGATCCTCAGCTTATCCCAGAAGTACAGGAAAAATGGAAGCTCATTCCAGGCAAACCAACACTCCCAACTCTAAAGAGTTGGGGATTGTTACAGAGCCCTTCCCCAGACAATGGCTTTAATCCAGTGGCCATGCTAGTCGCTTTTCACTGGCTGGCAGGTGCCTGATATTTAGCTCCTGAATTCTAAGGAAAAATAGGACAGAATAGGAAGTGGAAGTAGTCCAATGGTACTCACTGCTTGGTGAGTGTCCCTTTGTGGTCACCAAAATGTGTCCAGAATTGTTTCCTTACTGTGGGTTCTTGGTCTCGCTGATTATAAGAATGAAGGTGCAGACCCTCACAGTGAGTGTTACAGTTCTTAAAGATGCTGTGTCCACAGTTTGTTCATTCAGATATTCAGATGTGTCTGGAGTTTCTTCGTTCTGGTTGGTTTGCAGTCTTGCTGACTTCACTAGTGAAGCCACAGACCTTTGCAGTGAGTGTAACCACTCTTAAAGTTTGCATGTCCAGAGAGTTGTTTGTTGCTCGTGGTGGGTTTGTGACCTCACCGACTTCAAGAATGAAGCCGCAGACCCTGACAGTGAGTATTACAGCTCACAAAGGTAATGCAGACCCAAAGAGTGGGCAGCAGCAAGAATTATTATGAAGAGCAAAAGAACAAAGCTTTCACAGCATGAAAAGGGACCCGAGAAGGTTGCCGCTACTGGCTGGGTTGGTCAGCTTTTATTGCCTTTTTGTCCCCACTTACGTTCTGCTGATTGGTCCATTTTACAGAGTGCTGATTGGTCTGTTTTACAGAGTGCTGATTGTTGTGTTTACAGACCTTTAGTTAGACACAGAGTGCTGATTGGTGTGTTTTTACAGAGTGCTGATTGAGGTGTTTACAAACCTTTAGCTAGACACAGAGTGCTGATTGGTGCATTTCTACAGAATGCTGGTTGGTACATTTACAATCCTTTAGCTAGACAGTAAAGTTCTCCTAGTCCACACTGGACCCAGGAAGTCCAACTGACTTATCCTCTCAAAATTAAATCAGAAGAGTGACAGGATTAAATTTGTGCTTGTAAATAAATATTTTGCCATTATGATTACCAATACTAACCCTGTATTTCCTGATTTGGTAGTTACAGGATGGTAATTTGGCAGAGTGCTTCCACTTTTGGTAAAACACAGTGGGACATTTTGAATGAAGCTGCAAATCTGGCACAACAATAATCAGAGGGAATCTGGGAGAAAGAATAATGTATAATAACTGCTATTTCAAGTTTCCTAGAAGTATAAAACTATTGGGAAGTAATCTACTTTTTAATAAAAACAACCATGTCAATACCATATCACTAAAGCAGAGACAACAACATCAAACTTCATTATAGGAGCTAAATCCAGCTCAGTGGAAGCTGTGAAACCAAGTGCCTTTGTAAAAGTAGGAATGTTATGTCAGTATTACAGTTCTTACATCTGTATGACGGATGTTACATCAGTATTTATGGATGATACATTAGTGTTACTGTTGTTCTATTTTTATTACAAATGTTATAGTAGTATTATGAGTGTTATATTAATATTACAGGTGTTACATCAGTGATGCAGTTGTTAATCAGTATTAAAGTTGTTATATTTGTATTGCAGATGGCATATTTGTATTATGAACAGCATATTGGTGCTACAAGTGTTACAGTTGTATTAAAGGTGTCAGGACAGCAATACAGATATTACATCAGTTTTATGGATATTTTATTTGTACTGCAAATTGATATTGGTATTATGAGAGTTAGAGTTGTATTATGGGTCTTAGAGCAGTATTATGGTTGTTATATTTGTATTGTGGATGCTACAATGGTATTCTGAGTGTTTTATTGCTATTATGAGTGTTACAGTTGTATAACAGGTTTTAAATCAGTATTACAGGTATAACATTAGTATTACGAATGTCACATTTGTATTATGGGTGACATATTTGTCTACAGATGTTACATCTCTATTGATATATATGCAATACATATCAAAATACACATATGTTTGTTTATGGATGTTGCATCTCTATTGTAGATGTTGTAATATAAGACAAATGCTACCTTTGTGTCACAAGGCAATGGCATGCACCTGGCATTGTGGCCAGCACACTTTGGGTGTCAGGCAAGACCTTGGGGTGCACTAGAGTCATAGAATTTTTTGTTTCTAATTTCCCACACAAAGCCTTTCTACTGGGTCTCTAATCCTCAGCAATCAGGGGACGGTTTTTACTTATCTCTACCTCCAACCGTCCTGGAATGTGGCAGCGTGGCTGGGGTCTGTGCCGAGGAGAATTTTGCTTTCATCCTCAGGTGGCATGCGCTGAACACACGGGCCCTCCAAGGGTCAGAGAAGGGAGGCTCATGCGCCCCGTGCAGGCAGCTGTCAGAATGGCAGGACCTATGTGGTCATGGTGCAGCAGCCATGCATTCTCTCCTGACTGGCCTGGGGCATAAAACCAGAGTTCAGATTGTTCAGCACCTCATTTTGGAAATTCCAACTGAAATGCTGCCTATTATCCTGTTTTTTAAATTTTTTTATTTTTATAATTTTTTCTTTTCTGAATATAATGAAGGAACCATTAATTGGAAACCACAATCAATGAAATGAACACAGATGGCAAATTTTATAACTTATACAAAATTTTTCTCAATATAGTCCTAAGACTTAAAGGTTAAAACTATTCAAATAGTAGAAGAAAGCACAGAAAGAAACCTATGTGACCTTGGGTTTGGTCATAAGTTCTAACATATGACACCAAAGCCGATCCATAACAGAAAAAAGAAAATAACAATATAGGCCTTCTCAAAATAAAAGTGTATGCTCTTCATAAAATGTTTTTCAGGAAGCAGAAAGATAAGTCACAATCTGAGGAAAAAAATATCTGCAAAATACAGATCTAAGCAAGAACTTGCCCTGAAAATACACAAAGAAATCTTGAAACTCAACAATAAGAGGGACTACCCAATTAAAAATGGGTAAAGAGCAGAGCAGATACCTCACCAATGAAGATAGACAGATGGCAAGCAAACAAAAAGATGCTCAACCTTGTATATCATTAAGGGAGGACAGTTACAATAAGGAGATAGTGTGGCCCATCTATATTCACTAGAACTGTGAAACTGTTTTTAAAATATGACAAATGATTTTCTGAAGGAAAGACACTGGTGGTGGAATGCACAATGCACAATGATACAGGAAAAAAAAACTATTTTAAATAATCCTCAAATTAATCTGAAAGGTGTTTCTCTTCTCTACCATGCATAGAGGTCCTGCTACTATCCCAGAGAACTTCACCATTATTTGTGGATAACCTGAATAAGTCACCTTTTATTAAATTCTCAGCACTTTTACTCAAAGGCACACAAGAAATTAGACACACAGAGGATTCAAGCAGGAACCTAGGACTCAAAGTACTATCTATGCTTTCCTATGTGATATTGATTGAAATTCAGAACTATTGAATTAACTGCAACTATCACCTTCTTAGTCATATGAATGGCAATCCAAACACCTCAAGAGGATGACTTGCAATAAATTATGTATGACTAAAATTTCGTATATTGCTTAAAATCTGTTCCAAAAAACAATGTGCTTACCAATTACCTTAAGTTCTTTCACACAATTTACAGATTGATTGAGTTCCCCTTTTTTTGCATTAATAGCTAGGAGATCCACTTGCAAACAAACAGCTTTTCCTGAAAGAAAGTGCCCATTAAACACCATAATGTTTTTCTAGCGAATATAAAAACTATTTAATATTTATGGCCAGTATATCACACCTAATGATCATTATTTTATAACATGAAATAGCATATGTAGGGGTAAAAACTATCATGGGCAAGTAAGAAATAAACCCTGTTACCCAACAGGTGATGTGATGCTGTAACTGTCATGTATGTTGTGAAATTCCACCTGCTACACATGCTAAGCAGAGTTACGCCATCTACTCAGAGCATAAGGCCCTAATACCCATAACTCTTAACTTGCTTGAAGACAAAGGTCTGTTATTACATTGTAACAGTCAATATTGTTACTGTATTAAAATTATTATTTTGTCATTTTCATTTCATCTGTCATGAGTCTCTGTAAATATATCATCAAAGTATAATTTGTTACCTAGATGATGGTACTAATCCATAAAAGAAGAGTTAGTCTCCACAAGATAGTAGTAAAAGGAGAAACCACACATTGGGTGTCTGGTCAACATCAAGTACCCATCCTTGGTTCACTCCCAATAATCTATTTGAAATTTCTACCAAAATTTCACTTCTTATTATAGATAATTTCCTAGAGATACACTGACATGTAAAATATCAGAAGATTGAAAAATTACTCATCTTGTAGTCTCAGGCCAATATATACAAGAATTCAGGATGCTAAACATCAAGTAAAATATTAAAAAGAAAACATACATTAGAAGGCAATGAAATAAGCAACTATGCCACATGGGACAGATAACTTAAAATTTTCCATAAGTGAAAAATAAAGTATCTCATGGTTAGGAATAATATGTACCAGAGGCAATAAGTTGCTGTCAACTTCTGGATAATTACACATTTATCAAAATACCTTAAAATCAAGTTTAGTAGAGTATCCAGGATAAATCATGGGCCTTTCTGAATGCAAATAATATTAAACATTAAGGTTTCTCAAAAGACAGTGAAGACAATGATGTTTCTTTAAAGTTATGTAATTAAAATTACAAAATTGTATAATTTTGCAGGGATAATGAAATGTAAGCTATATTTTTTAAAATACAGGACAGGGTCAGATCCAACTTGGGAAGCTAATAAACTTTATCAGAACTGAAAAATACAGCTTCTTTCCCCACCTAAACACAAACCTTACCTTTATTCTTTCTTTCATCTTCGATCATTCGATTAGTTCCAATGATGTGATCCTCCTTTAGTTCAAGTTGATACCTGAGAATCAGAATGATTAAATATGAGTTCCTCAGTTATCTTTCTGGAAAGACCATTATCAATGCAGCTAATCTATGGCAGAGGTGCACCTGGGGCACTGAACACGACATTCTGCAGACTTCAAAGTCCCTCAGTACTAAATTGATGGGAATAACTTCATAACATAAAATGTCCAGTAACTCCTCACCTTGATGCTATAAAGCTTACTCACATAAATTGGAGGGTCGTGTTGTCATGAGGTTTCTGAAAGCATCACTTTTCAGTTGCTCTCAGCTGACCCAAAGAACACAGAAGAAAATTCAATTTACAGAGCACGCAACAGATTCAATCACAAATGATAATTAGACAGTCACTTCCCATCCACTTGTCCTATCTGCCCACCCCAAACCAACTTAACAACTTTGTGCCCAGGGACTAAGCACAGTCCTGGGAACTACATTCCAAGAGCATTATATCTGAATTAGCAATAACCAAAGGCACATTTTCAAATTTTTGCTTTTCTTTCCAAGCTGTTACAAGCTGCCCTTTTGGTTCCAAAATGACAAAAAAAAAAAAAAAAAAAAAAAAAAAAAAAAAAAAAAACTCCTGTGGTCAACAGTTTCCAAACTCCAACACTTGCCAATGATATCAAATACCAGCCTCACAACATTATAAAATTAACACACATACTTTAATTCATTTATTCCTAAAAATTCAGTAACTACAGAAACTTCCATATTCACTATTTTAGTATAGAAACTGACACAAAATATGTGGGTAAAATACATCACTTCAGAATTGATTTTTAAAAATTCTTCCATAAAAAACATAGAATTTGTTTGAAAAATAACCTCAGCAAATGTTTGCAAGTACTATGTAATGGAATATTGATAGGAAATTATGAAGAGGGCAATAAAAGTAGGCCATTAATGCCAAGAGCATGTGAGTTGAGTCCTTTACTCATGGCACATTTATGACAAATATTAACGAGAACATTTTATGACAAATATTAACGAGAACATTTTAGCTTTCACACCTCCTGCAAATTTCCACATGAGCATAATGTCTTAGCACTGAGATATTACTCACTGATACAAAAATTCATAGTAAAAAATAGCTCAAGAGATTTTGCATTCTGCTCCCATCTTTTAAGTCCTCAGTCATGCTGTTATGTTTTTCTGGAACTTCTGGATCCAGAAATTAGCAATCAATCAATCAATTAATCAATCAACCAGTCAATCAGTAAAGTAAATGAACTATAATAGCTGAGTTAACAAATTTAGGAAAAACATCATGTGACATAATTTTAGTTTAACAGACTAAAACTGCTACATGACCATTACTGCTAGGAAATAGAAAAAAAGAGCCAGAATTCCTCAGTGTATTTTATGAATTGACCTGGTTACAGTGTGTTAAAACTAGTAGAACCAGGGGGCTGTGGCATCTGAATGAGAAGGGTGGGAGAGTCTCTGATTAAGGGAAGTGGGAGAGTCTCAAGAGGGAAGTGGTTTCTCAAGGAAGATAATTAACACTTAAACAATAGTTACAGGTGATAAATTGCCAAAAACAATTCTGGGATGAAAGAATGATACTATTAGTTACAAAGTAACAAAAATATACTTATGGGCTGGACACCCTGGCTCATGCCTGTAATCCCAGCACTTTTGGAGGCTGAGGTGGGTGGATCACCTGAGGTCAGGAGTTTCAGAGCAGCCTGGACAACACGGTGAAACCCTGTGTCTACTAAAAATACAAAAGTCACTGAGTGTAGTGGTGCATGCCTGTAATCCTAGCTACTCAGGAGGCTGAGGCAGGAGAATCACCTGAACCCAGGAGGCAGAGGCTGCAATGAGCCAAGATTGTACCATTACACTCCAGCCTGGGCGACAAGTTTGAAAAGGCACAAGGAAGGATGGAAGGAAGGAAGGAAGGAAGGAAGGAAGGAAGGAAGGAAGGAAGGAGGGAGGGAGGGAGGGAGGGAGGGAGGGAGGGAGGGAAGGGAGGGAGGGAGGGAGGGAGGGAAGGGAAGGAAGGGAAGGAAGGGAAGGAAGGAGGGAGGGAGGGAGGGAGGATACTTATGCACCCGAATCTTCTATAATGCTGTTTCTAACTGTGGGGTTTAATTAATTAGTCCATAGATGTTTATGTTACAATAATTGCTTTTGTCAGTTAATAATGTATCAGCTTTAGCCAAGTGTGGTGGCCTGCACCTATAATCAGAGGTTTTCGGAAGGCTGAGGTAGGAGGATCACTTGAGTCCAAGAGTTTAAGGGCAGCCTGGACAGCATAGGAAGACACTGTTTCTTAAACCGATACCAAAACCAAACCAAATCAAAACAAAATAACACAAGAAAACCACGAAAAACAAAACTATTGATTGAATACTGAAAGAGCCCCCAAAGTAAGAGAAAAAGATAGATGTATCAATCAGGACTTCTAAATACTTAGAATGTTCTTCATAATGAGACTTCAACCATAACTTATTCTTAACCACACTTATTCTTAACTATTCCAAATACTTAAAAATAGAATGGTCTTTACAGTGACCACAGTGAGACTTCAAATTAAAGCCAGAAAGGTGGGTTCACAGGTGCTGAGATGCACTTATTCTGAGAAGTACTTCAAAACACTGACCAGGCTAAGAAGAGTTAAAGGCTCTAGGTATTAGCTTCCTCTTCTGGTAATTTGGAAAGCAATGGGGAGGTAAACTACATTTGTTTAGCTTATATGCTGAGAGGGAGGAGGCAGGAGTAGAGAAAATGGAGGTAAAGAAGTGATGAATTCTCTCTACCCAAATGTTGTTGCCTTTTATTCTCTCTCTTGATCAATTTACCTTTTCATTCTTGCCAAAAAGAGGCTAAGGCAGGCAGAAAGTTGAAATCAAATAAATCAAATGTATAGAAGTAATAAAATATTAAAGAAGATGGAGACAAGTTCTTCAATGAACTAAGATTCTTAAAGTATCTATGGGTGCCAATTAACAGCACTTCTCTGATGGAAAAGAAGGCTTCTTGCACAAATGACACTCAGGTGAACTTGCTGTCAATCCCAGGTAAGATGTGAAGAATGAAACATTTGTGAACACTTAGAAAAAGTGAATAACTCATGAGAAATAATTTCACCCAGTACAAGCCAAGTCACAGCACAACACTTTCAGTTTCTGAGCACAAAGATGGCAAAAGTTGCAGGCCTGGTTATTTGGAATTTAATTACTATACATAAACATATGAAACTATCAGACCTCAAGGACTGAAGTTAACTGCAAAAGTATGATCTCTTCCTATATTAACACCTTCTCCAAATTATCTGTCTGGTCTTACACTAGTGTGAGGATAGCTTCTCACTCTGCTTTTCATCTTAATGTTTAATATTTAAAAAGCAAAGCCTTAGTGCTTTTTCCTCTTAACTTGTACATTTTAATGCTAGGTGATATCACATTTATAAACAATAACTCTACTTGGCAATAAACATTAGAACATTTATACATATGTTTAGTAATTCTTTTTAATTTCATCATTCTGAATATCCAAAATGAGCATGCAATACTTACAATTCAAAAGCTTAAGCTCTCTTCTTCAACTCTACTTCTCTTCCTCTTAGTAATTATGTATCTTTTAGTAAAAGTTGTCTTTGAACATAAATTTATCTTGTATCCACCTGTTTAGAAAAGCATTAATTTTTAGCAAGGAGGTTAATGAAAACACGACAGGTTTAGATGAATATACTCCTTCCTTGTTTGAAAGCAAGGTTTCAAACTTATTCAACTAGCTATTCTAGCTTCATAATATTTACTCCCCAAATCCTGTTAAACTACATTTCCATATATTCCTAACATGCCTTCTGGAATTTATACTACTTAGTGCTTTAACATCTCTCAGTCCCTTATCCATATGTATATAAAATTATAAATAAAAATATAAAATATAAAAATAAATATATATTTAATTTTTATATTTTATATTTTTATTTATAATTAAATAAATATATATTTATATATAAATAAATAAATATATATTTATTTATTTTTGAGACAGGGTCCTGCTCTGTTGTCCAGGCTGGAGTGCAGTGGGTGTCATTTTGGCTAACTGCAACCTCTGCCTCCTGAGCTCAAGGAATCCTTCTACCTTAGGTTCTGGGTAGCTGGGAATACAGGCACATGCCACCAAGTTCAGCTAATTTTTTGTACAGATGGGGTTTTGCCATGTGACCCAGGCTGGTTTTGAACCTCTGAGTTCAAATAATATGCCCACCTTGGCTTCTCAAACTACTGGGACCACAAGCATGAGCCACTATGCCTGGCCCCCCTTAAGTAAAATTTGGTAAGTTATTTGGGAAGAAAAATTAAACAAAATGTGCATTCAGCAGTAAAACTCCAAAAGAATAAAATGCCCATGTTTTTTATTGGTGGTGCTGTCTGAATGTTTCAGTTCATGAGTCATTCTGACTCAGAGTTAGCAAGTTCATATAAACCCCTAAATGAATGGGCCATCCTTCCATTTGTGACTTCACAGAGCAAGAATTTACTGACTACCTATCACACATCAAGCAGCATACTGGGAACTGGATATAAAAATGTAGACAGATATAGCCCTCATCTCTAAAGACCTTACAATTTAGACAGGAAGAAGGAATCACACTAAGACATGATGATTTCAAAACTGAGGTGAATAAAGACTGCATGCAGGCATGAGGTCTAAATGAGTCACTCATTGGGAGTCAGGGAAGGCCTCACAGGGGTGACATCCAAACTGGGTCTTGAATGGCATTATGCTTTTTTCAGAGAGAGAAGGGGATTGATATTCCAGATGAGGGAATACAGGCATGGTGCTTTTTATGAAGCTGTCAATCTTCCTCAAAATCTTCAGATATTCACAGTTAAATAAATAGGAATCTAGTCAGTCAACTATCTTGAAGACAAATTTATTAATCTGAAAACAATCCAATCATCTCGAAGATATGTGCTTCCAACACTCATTTTTATAGCTGGAGCAAGCCCATTTCTCAGAAGCACTATACAGAATTTTAGAGGGGTGTCCCTCCATTATATATCTAAGTCTCAATGAGAAGCCCTAAGCAAGAGTGGACATTAGGGGGATGCCTTCCTACTGTTAATATCTGGAAGCAACCATTCTCTATGTATGCTGGAAATATTGCTGTAAATCCAGTCTGGTCTGAGACACACCCTTGGAAAAGGAGTAAAATTTCTTAAAGGAGTATATCTAATCCCACTTGCCAACTTGGGACTCCTGCAACTCCTCATCCTCTTCTTCTCCTGTCCGATTACTTTCCTGCTGCAGAAATCAAACGGCCACATGGATGACCCTTGTGGCCCTGGTAACTCCTTTACCCCAGGGATCTTCACTCTTGCTCATTTCCATGGCTGCCTCCAGTGGCAGCACACTGTCTTTGATTTCCAGTCCCCACCTGAAACCTCATTCTGCAATTCTGTGCTGTTGGGCCATCCTTATTCTTCCAGCTGCAAGTCTCTCCAGATCTGGTCCTTGATCACTGAGACTGCCACTCAACCCTCTTTTTCCACCAGGTTAGCAGCCAACTGCCCTCTCCTCTGCTTCCCTTCACTACCCAAGAGAGCCCCAGAATCTTCAATTAACTAGGCTGCCTTTCTCAAGTAAAATAAATTAGGTTCTGCGAAGCTCCATTTCTGAAGCATCTCCTTCTTTCCACTCTCACTCAAAGGGGCAGAAAAGAGAGACACAATTGTTCCATAGAGCTAGAAGAGGAAACTCACCTGCAAGTATATGGTTTGGTTCCTTTCAATTCCAGGCTAGCCCAACCACAGCTGGGCCTTCAGTACAGGTGATCAGTCCTCTCTGCTTTGAGGAGCTGTTCTTCCCTTACCCGCACAAGCTAGTCTGCACCTCCAAGCTTCTCCTACAACTCACAACCTATCCCTCTAAATTGCCTGAGTAGATGGAGCATTTTTAGGGTGTGTTTCTCATTATCCCAAGTTGATTGTTCACTTCTGCAATTCTTGCCTTTCCACCAGTCTCAGGGGAAGCAAATCTGTGTATCCTTTTCAAGGCCCATCCTTCTTTCTATTTGGCTCTTCTGCACTCTTGGCCCCAGTCCCTACAGGGGCCTTGTTCCATCACTTGTACCATCTCATTCCTGGATCTTGAGACAACCTACTAATTGCTGCAGTGTTGCTGGAAGTCAGAGACCCCAAATAGAGGGACCAGCTAAAGCCATGGCAGAAGAACATAAGTTGTGAAGATTTCATGGAAATTTATTTGTTCCCCAAATTAATACTTTTATAATTTCTTACACCTGTCTTTACTGTAACCTCTCAAAATAAATTGTTGATGATTTCATGGACACTTATCACTTTCCCAATCAATACCCTTGGGATTTCCTATGCCTGTCTTTACTTTAATCTGTTAATCCTGTCATCTTCGTAAGCTG